>NC_059455.1:50383984-50578984 GCF_905237065.1 Salmo salar | reverse complement strand
CCTCTCTCTCCCCCTTTCTCTCTCTCTCCCCCTCTCTCTCTCCCCCTTCCTCTCTTTCTCTCTCTCTCCCCCCCTTCCTCTCTCCCTTTCTCTCAACCATTCTCTCTCTCCCCCCCTTCCTCTCTCCCTTTCTCTCACCCATTCTCTCTCTCCCCCTCCCCCTTTCTCTCTCTCCCCTTTTCTCTCTCTCTCTCCCCCTTTCTCTCTCTCTCCCTTTCCCCTCTCTCCCTCTCTCTTTCTCTCTCTCTCCCTCTCTCTCCCCCCTCTCTCTCTCTCTCCCCCTTTCTCTCTCTCTCCCCTTTCCTCTCTCTCTCACTCCCTCTCTCTCTCTCCCCCTTCCTCTCTCTCTCCCCCTTCCTCTCTCTCTCCCCCTTCCTTTATCTCCCCCTTCCTTTCTCTCCCCCTTCCTCTCTCTCTCCCTTTTCTCTCTCCCCCTTCCTCTCTCCTCTCTCCCCCTTTCTCTCTCTCCCCCTTTCTCTCCCTCTCTCTCCCCTTCCTCTCTCTCCCTCTCTCTCTCTCTTTCCCCTTCCTTTCTCTATCCCCATTCCTCTCTCCCTCCCCCTTCCTCTCTCTCTCTCTCTCTCTCTCTCCCCCTTCCTTTCTCTCCCCCTTCCTCTCTCTCGCCCTTCTCTCTCTCCCCCCTTCCTCTCTCCTCTCTCCCCCTTTCTCTCTCTCCCCCTTTCTCTCCCTCTCTCTCCCCTTCCTCTCTCTCCCTCTCTCTCATTCCCCTTCCTCTCTCTATCCCCATTCCTCTCTCCCTCCCCCTTCCTCTCTCTCTCTCTCTTCCCCTTCCTCTCTCCCTCCCCCTTCCTCTCTCTCTCTCTCTCTCTCCCTTCCTCTCTCCTTCTCTCTCCCCCTTCCTCTCTCTCTCTCTCTCTCTCTCTCTCTCTCTCTCTCTCTCTCTCTCTCTCTCTTCCTCTCTCTCCCTTCCTCCCTCTCTCTCTCTTCCTCTCTCCCCCTTCCTCTCTCTCCCCCCTTCTCCCTCATCCCTCTATCTATCCTTCCTGCTACATCTTTGTTTCTCTATCTATCCCCTCTCCCCCTTTACTCCCCTTTCACCCCCTGTCTCTCTCTCTCTCTCTCTTCCTCTCTCTCCCTTCCTCCCTCTCTCTCTCTTCCTCTCTCCCCCTTCCTCTCTCTCCCCCCTTCTCCCTCATCCCTCTATCTATCCTTCCTGCTACATCTTTGTTTCTCTATCTATCCCCTCTCCCCCTTTACTCCCCTTTCACCCCCTGTCTCTCTCTCTCTCCCCCTTCCTTTCTCTCCCCCTTCCTTTATCTCCCCCTTCCTCTCTCTCTCCCTTTTCTCTCTCCCCCCTTCCTCTCTCCTCTCTCCCCCTTTCTCTCTCTCCCCCTTTCTCTCCCTCTCTCTCCCCTTCCTCTCTCTCCCTCTCTCTCTCTCTCTCTCCCCTTCCTTTCTCTCCCCCTTCCTCTCTCTCTCCCTTCTCTCTCTCCCCCTTTTCTCTCTCTCTCTCCCCCTTTCTCTCTCTCTCTCTCCCCTTTCCCCTCTCTCCCTCCCTCCCTCTCTCTTTCTCTCTCTCTCCCTCTCTCTCCCCC
This sequence comes from Salmo salar, assembly GCF_905237065.1. Classification (NCBI taxonomy): domain Eukaryota; kingdom Metazoa; phylum Chordata; class Actinopteri; order Salmoniformes; family Salmonidae; genus Salmo; species Salmo salar. Next base: position 50,577,428 of record NC_059455.1, on the reverse strand, counting down.
TTTCTCTCTCTCTCTCCCCTTTCCCCTCTCTCTCACTCCCTCTCTCTCTCTCCCCCTTCCTCTCTCTCTCCCCCTTCCTCTCTCTCTCCCCCTTCCTTTCTCTCCCCCTTCCTCTCTCTCTCCCTTTTTCTCTCTCCCCCTTCCTCTCTCCTCTCTCCCCCTTTCTCTCTCTCCCCCTTTCTCTCCCTCTCTCCCCCTTCTCTCTCTCTCCCCCCTTTGTGCTCAGGGTGCTCCATGCCCAGGCCAGCACCACCACCAGGCTCAATATGACCAGCCCCACGTGGGGTAATTACAGAGCAGGAGAGGAAAGAAGAGCTGGGCTGCCCCCCCCCTCAGTCTCTAACTGCTTCCTCCACTGGTCCTCCTGGTCTACTGTATATTGACAAAATATCATATCACAATATTTTTCACTGTATTTTATGTTTTTGAATATTCTTGTTGCATCTATTTGACTACTCAGACTGCAGAGTGCGCGGCAACGACGTGCTCGTGACTAGGGTTGCAAAATGTTCATCAAATTCCCTTGTTTTCTCCAAATCCTGGTTGGAGGATTCCCAGAATCCGGAGAGAATTTGCAGTAAATCCAGGATCCTCTAACCAGGATTTCAACCCTACTCATGACTCTGTGGTCAACAACTGCTATTTCCTTGAGTGACGGGACAGGGGCGGGGCTTGGTGTGTGAGGGGCGGGGCTTGGTGTGGGATGGGGCAGGGCTTGGTGTGTGAGGGGTGGGGCTTGGTGTGGGGGGGCAGGGCTTGGTGTGTGAAGGGGCGGGGCTTGGTGTGGGAGGGGCGGGGGCGGGACTTGGTGTGGGAGCTCTGATGCTGCTGATGGTCATTAGTAGCCTACCAAACTTGCTAACTGTCTGGTACTCAGCACTCTGTTGTCCCTCTAATCACTCTGACATTAATGCAAATGTAATCGAAAATCTAATCAAACACTTCATGAGAGTTCATGAGCTCATGTTGCACAACATTTCTATTGGCTGTGCAATTGCGTGAGAAAACAAGAGTGATGGCCTTTATTAAAAAGAGGAGGATCCCATCAGCTTTCTATAGGCCTACTATATATATTTCAAAACTTTCCTAATATTAAGCACATTGCTTCTCTTCACAACAGGAGTATAAGCCTACCTGGTTGGCATAAAAATAAACCACGGGGAAAATCGTCCTCCGTTCGCTATTTAAGTGAATAGATGACATGTATTTTTCCCCCCTGCTCCTGTTTTGAGACAGGTGCGTGTTAATGATCTATTCTAAATCAAAACAAATTTCACACATTCAGTACCAGTCAAACATTCAAACACACCTAAACATTCCATGGTTTGACTTTATTTGTACTATTTTCTACATTGTAGAATGATAGTGAAGACATCAAAACTATGAAATAACACATATGGAATCATGTAGTAACCAAAAAAAAGTGTTAAACAAATCAAAATATGGCCCACAAGTACAGACAGACAGACTGGCCCACAAGCACAGACAGACAGACTGGCCCAACAAGCACAGACAGACAGACTGGCCCACAAGCACAGACATGGAGAAACCGGTCTGTAAGCAGTCACACAGAAACAGACACACACAGACACAGACACAGACACACACACACACACACACACACAGACACACACAGACACACACAGACACACACAGACACACACAGACACACACAGACACACACACACACACACAGACACAGACACACACACACACACACACACACACACACAGACACAGACAGACAGACAGACACACAGACACACACACACACACAGAGACAGACACACACGCACACACACAGACACAGACACACAGACTGAAAGAGAGAGAGAATATCGGTCACATTGTTGCAAAGCCTTTTTGGTAAGCTGATGTCTCTTAAGGCCACTGAATAAGCAATGTGATCTGTGTGTGTGTGTGTGTGTGTGTGTGTGTGTGTGTGTGTGTGTGTGTGTGTGTGTGTGTGTGTGTGTGTTGTGGCTAAGCTCAGAGCAGTAGGGTTATATTTGGCTCACCACCACTCCAACAATAGCACAGTCACAAGGCGGTCACAGAACCACAGTCACAGAACCACAGTCAAAAGGCAGTCACAGAATCACAGTCACAAGGCAGTAACAGAACCACGGTCACAGAACCACGGTCACAGAACCACAGTCACAAGGCAGTGACAGAACCACAGTCACAGAACCACAGTCACAGAACCACAGTCACAAGGCAGTCACAGAACCACAGTCACAAGACAGTTACAGAACCACAGTCACAGAACCACGGTCACAAGGCAGTCACAGAACCACAGTCACAGAACCACAGTCACAGAACCACAGTCACAAGGCAGTCACAGAACCACAGTCACAAGGCAGTCACAGAACCACAGTCACAAGGCAGTCACAGAACCACAGTCACAAGACTGTCACAGAACCACAGTCACAAGGCAGTGGCGGGGTGTGTTGGGGGTGGTGGTGGGGTAGTGGTGGGGTGTGTTGGGGGTAGTGGTGGGGGTGGTGGTGGGGTAGTGGTGGGGTGTGTTGGGGTAGTGGTGGGGTAGTGGTGGGGTGTGTTGGGGTAGTGGTGGGGTAGTGGTGGGGGTGGTGGTGGGGTAGTGGTGGGGTGTGTTGGGGGTGGTGGTGGGGTAGTGGTGGGGTGTGTTGGGGGTAGTGGTGGGGTAGTGGTGGGGTGTGGTTGGGGTAGTGGTGGGGGTAGTGGTGGGGTGTGTTGGGGGTAGTGGTGGGGTAGTGGTGGGGTAGTGGTGGTGGGGGTAGTGGTGGGGTGTGTTGAGGGTAGTGGTGGGGGTAGTGGTGGTGGGGGTAGTGGTGGGGTGTGTTGGGGGTAGTGGTGGGGTAGTGGTGGGGGTAGTGGTGGGGTGTGTTGGGGGTAGTGGTGGGGTAGTGGTGGGGTGTGTTGGGGGTAGTGGTGGGGTATGTTGAGGGTAGTGGTGGGGGTAGTAAGTTCAGGGCAGGGTACTGGGTGGTAGCAGGCTGATGACCAGTGATTAAGTTCAGGGCAGGGTACTGGGTCGTGGACGGCTGATGACCAGTGATTAAGTTCAGGGCAGGGTACTGGGTCGTGGACGGCTGATGACCAGTGATTAAGTTCAGGGCAGGGTACTGGGTCGTGGACGGCTGATGACCAGTGATTAAGTTCAGGGCAGGGTACTGGGTCGTGGACGGCTGATGACCAGTGATTAAGTTCAGGGCAGGGTACTGGGTCGTAGACGGCTGATGACCAGTGATTAAGTTCAGGGCAGGGTGCTGGGTGGTAGCCTGCTGGTGATGGCTTTTTAATAGTCTGATGGCCTTGAGATAAAAGCAGTTTTTCAGTCTCTCGGTTTCAGCTTTGATGCACCTGTACTGACCTCGAATTCTGGATGATAGCGGGGTGAACAGCCAGTGGCTCGGGTGGTTGATGTCCTTGATTATCTTTTCAGCCTTCCTGTGACATCGGGTGCTGTAGGTGTCCTGGATTGTAGGCAGTTTGTCCCCGGTGATGCGTTGGGCAGACCTCACCACCCTCTGGAGAGCCCTGTGGTTTGCGAGCGGTGCAGTTTCCGTACCAGGCGGTGATACAGCCCGACAGGATGCTCTCGATGATGCATCTGTAAACGTTTGTGAGGGTCTTAGGTTTCAAGACAAATTTCTTCAGTCTCCTGAGGTTGAAGAGGCGCTGTTGTGCCTTCTTCACCAAACTGTCTGTGTGGGTGGACCATTTCAGTTTGTCAGTGATGTGTACGCCGAGGAACTTAAAACCTTCCACCTTCTCCACTACTATCCCGTCGATGTGGATAGGGGGGTGCTCCCTCTGCTGTTTCCTGAAGTCTACGATCAGCTCCTTCATTTTGTTGATGTTGAGTGAGAGGTTATTTTCCTGACACCACACTCCGAGGGCCCTCACCTCCTCCCTGTAGGCCGTCTCGTCGTTGTTGGTAATCAAGCCCACTACTGTTGTGTCGTCTGCAAACTTGACGATTGAGTTGGAGGCGTGCATGGCCACACAGTCATGGGTGAATAGGGAGTACAGGAGGGGGCTGAGCACGCACCCTTGTGGGGCCCCTGTGTTGAGGATCAGCAAAGTGGAGGTGTTGTTTCCTACCTTCACCACCTGGGGGTGACCCATCAGGAAGTCCAGGACCCAGTTGCACAGGGCGGGGTTCAGACCCAGGGCCTCCAGCTTAATGACGAGTTTGGAGGGTACTATGGTGTTGAATGCTGAGCTGTAGTCAATGAACAGCATTCTTACATAGGTATTCCTCTTGTCCAGATGGGATAGGGCAGTGTGCAGAGTGATGGCGATTGCATCGTCAGTGGACCTATTGGGGCGGTAAGCAAATTGAAGTGGGTCTAGGGTGTCAGGTAAGGTAGAGGTGATATGATCCTTAACTAGCCTCTCAAAGCACTTCATGATGACAGAAGTGAGTGCTACGGGGCGATAGTCATTTAGTTCAGTTACCTTAGCGTTCTTGGGTACAGGAACAATGGTGGCCATCTTGAAGTATGTGGGGACAACAGACTGGAATAGAGAGAGATTGAATATCTCCGTTAACACTCCAGCAAGTTGGTCTGCGCATGCTCTGAGGACGCGGCTAGGGATGACGTCTGGGCCGGCAACCTTGCGAGGGTTAAAACGTTTAAATGTCTTGATCACGTCGGCCACGGTGAACGAGAGCCCACAGTCAACCCTAGTGACACAGAATGACATGAGTGATAATGGTGTGTGTCTGTTTTCAGTTTCCTGGACAGAATGACATGAGTGATAATGGTGTGTGTGTGTGTGTGTTTCTGCAGTTTCCTGGACAGAATTGACTCAGTAAGACAAGGAGACTACACTCCCACAGACCAGGACCTGCTACGATGCAGAGTGTTAACTTCAGGGATATTCGAGACGCGATTCCAAGTAGACAAAGTCAACTTTCAGTAAGTCTGTCTCTCTGTCTCTCTGTCTCTCTTGCTCTCTCTCTTGCTCTCTCTCTCAATCTGTCTCTCTGTCTCTGTCTCTGTCTCTGTCTCTCTCTCTGTCTGTCTGTCTGTCTGTCTGTCTGTCTGTCTGTCTGTCTGTCTGTCTGTCTGTCTGTCTGTCTGTCTGTCTGTCTGTCTGTCTGTCTGTCTTGCTCTCTCTCTCAATCTCTATTTGTCTGTCTGTCTGTCTGTCTGTCTGTCTGTCTGTCTGTCTGTCTGTCTGTCTGTCTGTCTGTCTGTCTGTCTGTCTGTCTGTCTGTCTGTCTGTCTGTCTAAAGATAAAGCATCTCAGACAGGGTAAGAGGGCTGAGATCAGTTTCCTTGTTAGATCATAGTTCATATGATTAGATGGACAGGGGGTACCAGATCCTAGATCAGCATTCCTACTCTGTCAGTCAACCAGCCAATCAGCCAGTCAGTCCAGTCGGTCAGTCAGTCAGCCAGTCCAGTCATCCAACCAGTCTAGTCAGTCAGCCAGTCCAATCACTCACTCCAGTCAGTCAGCCAGTCCAGTCATCCAGCCAGCCCAGCCAGTCCAGTCAGCCAGTCAGTCCAGTCAGTCAGTCCAGTCAGCCAGTCAGTCAGTCAGTCTAGTCAGCCAGCCAAGTCAGTCCAGTCAGCCAGTCCAGTCCATCTGTCCAGTCTTTCCAGTCCAGTCAGCCTGTCCAGTCAGCCAGTCCAGTCAGCCAGTTCAGTCAGTCCAGTCAGTCATCCAGTCCAGTCATCCAGTCCAGTCAGCCAGTCCTGTCAGCCAGTCAGCCAGCCAGCCAGTCCAGTCACCCAGTCCAGTCAGCCAGCCAGTCCAGTCCAGTCAGTCAGCCAGTCAGTCAATCAGTCAGCCGTCCAGTCAGGCAGCCAGTTCAGTCAGCCAGTCAGGCAGCCAGTTCAGTCAGCCAGTCAGCCAATCAGCCAGTCCCACCAGTCACCCAGCCAGTCAGTCCAGTCAGCCAGTCAGTTAGCCAGCCAGCCAGCCAGTCAGTCCAGCCAGTCAGTCCAGTCAGCCAGTCAATCCAGTCAGCCAGTCAATCCAGCCAGTCAGTCCAGTCAGCCAGTCAGTTAGCCAGCCAGCCAGTCCAGTCAGCCAGTCCAGTCAGCCAATCCAGTGTTACATGTGGTTATGTGACCTAATATTCTGTCTCTGTCTTCTGTCTCCTCTATTCTCTCCTGTTTCTCTCCTCTCTTCTCTCTTCTCTCCTTTCCCCTCTCCTCCCTCTCTCTTCTCTCCTCCCTCTCTCGTCTCCTGTCTACTCTCGTCTCCTCTCTCCTCTCTCTACTCTTTTCTCCCCACCTCCCTCTCTCCTCTCTGCTCTACTCTCCTCCTCCCTCTCCTTTCTCCTCTCGCTCTCCTCTCTCCTCTCCTCCCTCTCTTCTCTCCTCTCCCCTCTCCTCCCTCTCTCTTCTCTCCTCCCTCTCTCGTCTCCTCTGTACTCTCGTCTCCTCTCTCCCCTCTCCTCTCTCTACTCTCGTCTCCTCTCTCCCCTCTCCTCTCTCTACTCTTTTCTCCTCACCTCCCTCTCTCCTCTCTGCTCTACTCTCCTCCTCCCTCTCCTTTCTCCTCTCGCTCTCCTCCCTCTATCCCCCCTCTCTCCTCTATTCTCCTGTCTCCTCCTTCTCTCCACTCCTCTCTTCTCCTCCCTCTCTCTCCTCTCTCCCCCTCTCCTCCTCCTCTCCTCTCCTCTCTTCTCTCCTCCCTCCTCCCTCTCACCTCCCTCCTCCCTCTCTCCTCTCTCCCCCTCTCTTCTCCCCTCCCTCTCTCTCCTCTCCCCCTCTCCTCTCCCCTCTCCTCCTTCTCTCTTCTCTCCTCCCTCTCTCTCCTCTCTCCCCCTCTCCTCTCCTCCTTCTCTCCTCCCTCCTCCCTCTCTCCTCTCACCTCCCTCCTCCCTCCTCTCTCAGTATGTTTGATGTAGGCGGCCAGAGAGACGAAAGGAGAAAATGGATCCAGTGCTTTAATGGTGCGTTGTATGTGTGTGTGTGTGTGTGTGTGTGTGTGTGTGTGTGTGTGTGTGTGTGTGTGTGTGTGTGTGTGTGTGTGTGTGTGTGTGTGTGTGGTGTACATGTACAGCGGGGTCCCAAATTATTGACACCCTTGATGAAGATGAGCAAAAATGAGTGTATAAAATAAATAATTTAAATTCTGAGCTATACTGTATGCTCAACACAAAATGGTGTTATTTTATACTAATGCAACTGCTCAGAGAGAGAGAGATTTTGTTTAACCCCCTAGTGCGTCAATCTAAGAAAACAAAATAACAATATCCACATCAAAATCCGCCAGTTTAAGGATATCTGATATCTGATGTTTTCCATCGAATGCGTCTCAATCCACCGCATCCACCGATGTCGCTCTTCCACATCTGGGGTGAAAGGTGACAGAGCTAGAGAGGTGTTTGTCAGACCAGGAGACATCCCATCTGAGGTGAAAGGTGACAGAGAGGTGTTCGTCAGACCAGGAGACATCCCATCTGAGGTGAAAGGTGACAGAGCTAGAGAGGTGTTTATCAGACCAGGAGACATCACATCTGAGGTGAAAGGTGGCAGAGCTAGAGGGGTGTTTGTCAGACCAGGAGACATCACATCTGAGGTGAAAGGTGGCAGAGCGGTGTTTATCAGACCAGGAGACATCCCATCTGAGGTGAAAGGTGGCAGAGCGGTGTTTATCAGACCAGGAGACATCACATCTGAGGTGAAAGGTGACAGAGAGGTGTTGGTCAGACCAGGAGACATCCCATCTGAGGTGAAAGGTGACAGAGAGGTGTTTGTCAGACCAGTAGACATCACATCTGGGGTGAAAGGTGGCAGAGCTAGAGAGGTGTTTATCAGACCAGGAGACATCACATCTGGGGTGAAAGGTGGCAGAGCTAGAGAGGTGTTTGTCAGACCAGGAGACAGAGAGGTGTTTATCAGACCAGGAGACATCCCATCTGAGGTGAAAGGTGACAGAGCTAGAACGGTGTTTGTCAGACCAGGAGACATCCCATCTGAGGTGGAAGGTGACAGAGCGGTGTTGGTCTGACCAGGAGACATCCCATATGAGGTGAAAGGTGACAGAGCTAGAGAGGTGTTTATCAGACCAGGAGACATCCCATCTGAGGTGAAAGGTGACAGAGCTAGAGGGGTGTTTGTCAGACCAGGAGACATCACATCTGAGGTGAAAGGTGGCAGAGCTAGAGGGGTGTTTGTCAGACCAGGAGACATCCCATCTGAGGTGAAAGGTGGCAGAGCTAGAGGGGTGTTTATCAGACCAGGAGACATCCCATCTGAGGTGAAAGGTGGCAGAGCTAGAGGGGTGTTTGTCAGACCAGGAGACATCACATCTGAGGTGAAAGGTGACAGAGCTAGAGGGGTGTTTGTCAGACCAGGAGACATCCCATCTGAGGTGAAAGGTGGCAGAGCTAGAGGGGTGTTTGTCAGACCAGGAGACATCCCATCTGGGGTGAAAGGTGGCAGAGCTAGAGGGGTGTTTGTCAGACCAGGAGACACCCCCAAAATTGGTCTTCTTACGGAAACGTATGTACAGTGGGGAGAACAAGCATTTGATACACTGCTGATTTTGCAGGTTTTCCTACTTACAAAGCATGTAGAGGTCTGTAAGTTTTATCATAGGTACACTTCAACTGTGAGAGACGGAATCTAAAACAAAAATCCAGAAAATCACATTGTATGATTTTTAAGTAATTCATTTGCATTTTATTGCATGACATAAGTATTTGATCACCTACCAACCAGTAAGAATTCCGACTCTCACAGACCTGTTAGTTTTTCTTTAAGAAGCCCTCCTGTTCTCCACTCATTACCTGTATTAACTGCACCTGTTTGAACTCGTTACCTGTATAAAAGACACCTGTCCACATACTCAATCAAACAGACTCCAACCTCTCCACAATGGCCAAGACCAGAGAGCTGTGTAAGGACATCAGGGATAAAATTGTAGACCTGCACAAGGCTGGGATGGGCTACAGGACAATAGGCAAGCAGCTTGGTGAGAAGGCAACAACTGTTGGCGCAATTATTAGAAAATGGAAGAAGTTCAAGATGACGGTCAATCACCGTCGGTCTGGGGCTCCATGCAAGATCTCACCTCGTGGGGCATCAATGATCATGAGGAAGGTGAGGGATCAGCCCAGAACTACACGGCAGGACCTGGTCAATGACCTGAAGAGAGCTGGGACTGCAGTCTCAAAGAAAACCATTAGTAACACACTACGCCGTCATGGATTAAAATCCTGCAGCGCACGCAATGTCCCCCTGCTCAAGCCAGCGCATGTCCAGGCCCGTCTGAAGTTTGCCAATGACCATCTGGATGATCCAGAGGAGGAATGGGAGAAGGTCATGTGGTCTGATGAGACAAAAATAGAGCTTTTTGGTCTAAACTCCACTCGCTGTGTTTGGAGGAAGAAGAAGGATGAGTACAACCCCAAGAACACCATCCCAACCGTGAAGCATGGAGGTGGAAACATCATTCTTTGGGGATGCTTTTCTGCAAAGGGGACAGGACAACTGCACCGTATTGAGGGGAGGATGGATGGGGCCATGTATCGCGAGATCTTGGCAAACAACCTCCTTCCCTCAGTAAGAGCATTGAAGATGGGTCGTGGCTGGGTCTTCCAGCATGACAACGACCCGAAACACACAGCAACTAAGGAGTGGCTACGTAAGAAGCATCTCAAGGTCCTGGAGTGGCCTAGCCAGTCTCCAGACCTGAACCCAATAGAAAATCTTTGGAGCGAGCTGAAAGTCCGTATTGCCCAGCGACAGCCCCGAAATCTGAAGGATCTGGAGAAGGTCTGTATGGAGGAGTGGGCCACCATGCCTGCTGCAGTGTGTGCAAACCTGGTCAAGAACTACAGGAAACGTATGATATCTGTAATTGCAAACAAAGGTTTCTGTACCAAGTATTAAGTTCTGCTTTTCTGATGTATCAAATACTTATGTCATGCAATGGTACCAGTTTAAAAAAATGAATGGAAGTATGGAGGTTGTTTTATGCCTACCCAAAAAAAGGTGTTAAATATGTGTAAAATATTTCCTGATCTTTGTTATATCTCCTATATACAGGACGACAGACTCTTCAAAGCCTTGTTTCTTATGATTTACAGTTGTTTTTAGACTAAAACTACGTAGGAAACACCGTAGGAAACACCCTAGGAGACACCCTAGGAAACACCCTAGGAGACATCCTAGGAAACACCCTGGGAGAGCTTTTAAACCCAGTCTTTCAGCTGTGCTTTTATCTTTATTGAAACCAGACAACATTACTGTAACACAAGGTGATTGAGGAGCTTATTAAAGTACTTGAATTTATCACTCTGAAATTCAAGTCCTGGAATACCTTGAAAATCAGACTTATTCTCCAGTTGGTACTTGAATTAAAATGAGAGGAGAAAACACAAAATGATCAAATATGTTTATATAAAAAAATATATATATATTAGAAAAACACTTTACATGTTGCGTTTATATTTTTGTTAAGTATAGTTTTACCTACCTTTTTTTTTATAAACCACTGCAGCACTGGACCACACCAACCCCACACCGTGTGAGACGCAACAGAAATGTGTCGGCCGCCAGTTTTACACTGGGACTTCTTTTCTCTCCAGAACTTTCTTTATCAAGCAGCAGCAGGTTCTGTTGGCCGTAAACCTGACGTTTTCCTTCACACAGCCTGACTGGCGACATTAAAACTGCCAGTCGGAAACAATATGTTTTTTGTTTTTTTATAGCTATAGCGATCAGTACTTATCACTCACGTCAATAAGAAACGTATTATTGAGTAGAACTTGTAAGGTAGTGATGAACAGTAAGTTAGTTGGGGGGTTTTCATGAGGTTGGGGTAATATACTGCCACCTGGTGGAGACTAGAAACAATTGCATAACAGTAACTAATACAAATTGATGGTCCTTGAAAATGAATATTTGTGCTTGAAAAAGTACTTAAGTCCTTGAGTTAGACTTGCCAATATCTGTACGAAAAATGAGTAAAGTCCAAATTCAATATTTTATAAAATATTTTTTTTCATATATACCACTGGTATCATATCCACCACCATATTTTCCAGCAGGTATGGGATTATTTTCTGCTTATGCGTTCTCATTTCGACACCAAACCCACCACTGGTGTCCATGACCAAAGAGCTCTATTTTCACGTCATCCAACAAATGTAAACGCCTAGAGTTTGCTAAACGCTGAATACAACAGGTGTAGTAGACCTTAGAGTGAAATGCTGAATACAACAGGTGTAGTAGACCTTACAGTGAAATACTGAATACAACAGGTGTAGTAGACCTTACAGTGAAATGCTGAATACAACAGGTGTAGTAGACCTTACAGTGAAATGCTGAATACAACAGGTGTAGTAGACCTTACAGTGAAATGCTGAATACAACAGGTGTGGTAGACCTTACAGTGAAATGCTGAATACAACAGGTGTGGTAGACCTTACAGTGAAATGCTGAATACAACAGGTGTAGTAGACCTTACAGTGAAATGCTGAATACAACAGGTGTAGACCTCACAGTGAAATGCTGAATACAACAGGTGTAGTAGACCTCACAGTGAAATGCTGAATACAACAGGTGTAGTAGACCTTACAGTGAAATGCTGAATACAACAGGTGTAGTAGACCTTACAGTGAAATGCTGAATACAACAGGTGTAGTAGACCTCACAGTGAAATGCTGAATACAACAGATGTAGACCTCACAGTGAAATGCTGAATACAACAGGTGTAGTAGACCTTACAGTGAAATGCTGAATACAACAGGTGTAGTAGACCTTACAGTGAAATGCTGAATACAACAGGTGTAGTAGACCTTACAGTGAAATGCTGAATACAACAGGTGTGGTAGACCTTACAGTGAAATGCTGAATACAACAGGTGTAGTAGACCTTACAGTGAAATGCTGAATACAACAGGTGTAGACCTCACAGTGAAATGCTGAATACAACAGGTGTAGTAGACCTCACAGTGAAATGCTGAATACAACAGGTGTAGTAGACCTTACAGTGAAATGCTGAATACAACAGGTGTAGTAGACCTTACAGTGAAATGCTGAATACAACAGGTGTAGTAGACCTCACAGTGAAATGCTGAATACAACAGATGTAGACCTCACAGTGAAATGCTGAATACAACAGGTGTAGTAGACCTTACAGTGAAATGCTGAATACAACAGGTGTAGTAGACCTCACAGTGAAATGCTGAATACAACAGGTGTAGTAGACCTTAGAGTGAAATGCTGAATTACAACAGGTGTAGTAGACCTTACAGTGAAACGCTGAATGCAACAGGTGTAGTAGACCTTACAGTGAAATGCTGAATACAACAGGTGTAGTAGACCTTACAGTGAAATGCTTACTTACAAGTCCTTAACCAACAATGCCGTTTTAAGAAACATAAGTGTTAAGTAAAAAATAAAAATAGTTAAAGATCAGTTATTCGAGGTATTTGAGGTAGTATGTACATGTAGGTAGAGTTAAAGTGACTATGCATAGATGATAAACAGTGAGTAGCAGCAGCGTAAAAGATGGGTCTGGGTAGCCATTTGATTAGCTGTTCAGGAGTCTTATGGCCTGAGGGTAGAAGCTGTTTAAAAGCCTCTTGGACCTAGACTTGGTGCTCCGGTACTGCTTGCCGTGCGGTAGCAGAGAGAACAGTCTATGACTAGGGTGGATGAAGTCATTGATAATTTTTAGGGCCTTCCTCTGACACCGCCTGGTATAGAGGTCCTGGATGGCAGGGAGCTTGGCCCCAGTGATGTACTGGGCTGTACGCACTACCCTCTGTAGTACCTTGCGGTCGGAGGCCATACCAGGCAGTGATGCAACCAGTCAGGATGCTCTCGATGGTGCAGCTGTAGAACTTTTTGAGGATCTGAGGACCCATGCCAAATCTTTTCAGTCTCCTGAAGGAGAATAGGCTTTGTCGTGCCCTCTTAACCACTGTCTTGGCGTGTTTGGACCATGATAGTTTGTTGGTGATGTGGACACCAAGGAACTTGAAGCTCTCAACCTGCTCCACTACAGCCCCGTCGATGAGAATGGGGCGTGCTCAGTCCTCTTTTCCTGTAGTCCACAATCATCTCCTTTGTCTTGATCACGTTGAGGGAGAGGTTGTTGTCCTGGCACCACACGGCCAGGTCTCTGACCTCCTCCCTATAGGCTGTCTCATTGTTGTCGGTGTTCAGGTCTACCACTGTTGTGTCATCGGCAAATTTAATGGTGGTGTTGGAGTCGTGCCTGGCCACGCAGTCATGGGTGAACAGGGAGTACAGGAGGGGACTGAGCACGCACCCCTGAGGGGCCCCGGTGTTGAGGATCAGCGTGGCAGATGTGTTGTTACCTATCCTTACCACCTGGGGGTGGTGCGTCAGGAAGTCCAGGATCCAGTTGCAGAGAGAGGTGTTTAGTCCCAGGATCCTTAGCTTAGTGATGAGCTTTGAGGGCACTATGGTGTTGAACGCTGAGCTGTAGTCAATGAACAGCATTCTCACATAGGTGTTCCTTTTGTCCAGGTGGGGAAGGGCAGTGTGGAGTGCAATGGAGATTGTATCATCTGTAGATCTGTTGGGGCGGTATGCAAATTGGAGTGGGTCTAGTGTTTCTGGGATGATGGTGTTGATGTGAGCCATGACAGCTTTTCAAGGCACTTCATGCCATCGGAAGAACCACGGAACATATTCCAGTCTGTGCAAAACAGTCCTGTAGCTTAGCATCTGCTTCATCTAACCACTTCTTTATTAACCGAGTCACTTGTACTTCCTGCTTTAGTTATAGCTTGTAAGCAGGAATCAGGAGGATAGAATTATGGTCAGATTTGCCAAATGGAGGGTGAGGGAGAGCTTTGTACGCGTCGCTGTGTGTGGAATAAAGGTGGTCTAGAGTTTTTTTTGTCCTCTGGTTGCACATTTAACATGCTGGTAGAAATGAGGTAAAACGGATTAAAGTTTCCCTGCATTAAAGTCCCCGGCCACTAGGAGTGCCGTCTCTGAATGAGCATTTTCCTGTTTGCTTTTGGCCTTATACAGCTCGTTGAGTGAGGTCTTAGTGCCAGTATCGGTTTGTGGTGGTAAACAGACAGCTACGAAAAATATAGATGAAAACTAAACTCTCTTGGTAAATAGTGGGGTCTACAGCTTATCATGAGATACTCCCTCAGATGAGTAAAACCTTGAGACTTCCTTAATATTAGATTTTGTTCACCAGCTGTTATTTACAAATAGACACAGACCTCCACCCCTTGTCTTACCGATGGACCGTAAACCAGCCAGATGTATGTTATCCATGTTGTCGTTCAGCCACGACTCGGTGAAACATAAGATATTACAGTTTTTAATGTCCCGTTGGTATGTTATTTGTGATCGTAGCTCATCTATTTTGTTATCCAATGATTGTACGTTGGCTAATAGGACTGATGGTAGAGGCAGATAACCCACTCGCTGTCGGATCCTTACGAGGCACCCTGACCTACGACCCCGATATCTCCGTCTGTTTCTCCTGCGAATGACGGGGATTTGGGCCTTGTCGGGTGTCTGAAGTAAATCCTTTGCTTCCGATTCGATAAAAGAAAAAATCTTTGTCCAGTACGAAGTTAGTAAATCGCTGTCCTTATATCCAGAAGCTCTTTACGGTCATAAGAGCCAGTGGCAGAAACAAATAAGTTACAAATAACACGAAAAAACACACAATAGCACAATTGGTTAAGAGCCCTTAAAAGTTTAAAACATCTCCTCAGGCGCCATTGGATTGGAACCGGTGCTTTGGTCAGATGATGTGAAAATAGAGCTCGTTGGCCCCATACCTGCTGTAAAATATGGTGGTGGATCTTTATGTGTTATGGGGCTATTTTGTTTCCACTGGTCCTGGGGCCATTTCTTGTAAGGCTCAGTGCCATTATCCTTGCAAGGATATTGTATCAGTATAAAATAGATAATAATAATAAGAATTAATCATTTCCATTTTTGGGAGAATACAATATAGCTGAGTATTTGAATTATTTATTTGAGTCTTTTTTGCTCTTCTTTATCAAGGGTGTCCATTTAGACCCCATGTGTTTATGTTGATGTTTACAGTGCATTCGGAAAGTATTCAGACCCCTTCCTTTTTTCAACATTTTGTTACATTACAGCCTTATTCTAAAATGTATTAAATTAAATTTAAAAAATCTCATCAATCTACACACAATACCCCATAATGACAAAATGAAAAGTTATTTTTATTTGATTTTAGCAAATGTATTAAAAATAAAAAACAGATACCTTATTTACAGAAGTATTCAGACCCTTTGCTATGCTCATCCTTGAGATGTTTCTACAACTTGATTGGAGTCCACCTGTGGTAATTTAAATTGATTGGACATGAATTTGATAAGCACACGCCTGTCTATATAAGGTCCCACAGTTGACAGTGCATGTCAGAGCAAAAACCAGGTCGAAGGAATTGTCCGTAGAGCTCCGAGACAGGAATGTGTCGAGGCACAGATCTGGGGAAGGGTACCAAAACTTTTCTGCAGCATTGAACTTCTCCAAGAACACAGTGGCTTCCATCATTCTTAAATGGAAGAAGTTTGGAACCACCAAGACTCTTCATAGAGCTGGCCGACCGGTCAAACTGAGCAATCGGGGGAGAAGGGCCTTGGTCAGGGAAGTGACCAAGAACCTGATGGTCACTCTGAGAGAGCTCCAGAGTTCCTCTGTGAAGATGGGAGAAACTTCCAGAAGGACAACTATCTCTCCAGCACTCCACCAATCAGGCCTTTATGGTAGAGTGGCCAGACGGAAGCCACTCCTCAGTAAAAGGTACGACAGCCCGCTTGGAGTTTGCCAAAAGGCACCTAAAGGACTCTAGGGCCATGAGAAACAAGATTTTCTGGTCTGATGAAACCAAGATTGAACTCTTTGGCCTGCATGCCAAGCGTCACGTCTGGAGGAAACCTGGCACCTTCCCTACGATGAAGCATTGTGGTGGCAGCATCATTGTGGCGACAGGTAGCCTAGTGGTTAGAGCGTTGGACTTGTAACTGAAAGGTTGCAAGATCGAATCCACGAGCTGACAAGGTAAAAATCTGTCGTTCTGCCCCTGAACACGGCAGTTAACCCACTGTTCCTAAGCCATCATTGAAAATAAGAATTTGTTCTTAACTGACTTGCCTAGTTAAATAAAGGTAAAAATGTTGTGGGATGGTTTTCAGGGACAGGGAGACTAGTCAGGATTGAGGCAAAGATGAACGGAGTAAAGTACAGAGAGATCCTTGATGAAAACCTGCTCCAGAGTGCTCAGGACCTCAGACTGGGGCGAAGGTTCACCTTCCAACAGGACAACGAGCGTAAGCACACAGCCAAGACAATGTAGGAGTGGCTTCGGGACAAGTCTCTGAATGTCCTTGAGTGTCCCAGCCAGAGCTCGGACATGAACCCGATCGAACATCTCTGGAGAGACCTGAAAATAGCTGTGCAGCGATGCTCCCCATCCAACCTGACAGAGCTTGAGAGGATCTGCAGAGAAGAATGGGAGAAACTCCCCAAATACAGGTATGCCAAGATTGTAGTGTCATACCCAAGAAGACTTGAGGCTGTAATTGCTGCCAAAGATGCTTCAACAAAGTACTGAGTAAAGGGTCTGAATACTTATGTAAATGTGATATATAATTTTAACATTTTTATACATTTGCAAAAACCTGTTTTTGCTTTGACATTATGGGGTATTGTGTGAAGATTGATTGAAAATTGCAACATTTTCTGTGCGCCCCGTGGCAAAATGTGTAGAATTGAAGGAAATTAATGCTAAAATTTCAAAAATTTTCTTTCCGCTGTCTAAAGGGGGGGGCTGCTAAAAAGTTTTACTTTGCTTATAAGGTGCCGATCCCCCCCAATTTAACTTACGGCTGGCTCTGACTGCATGTGTGGGTATAAGCCCTCTCCTCCTTTCCTCTCCTGTAGACGTGACTGCTATCTTCCTATCTCCTCCTCTCCTCTCCTGTAGACGTGACTGCTATCTTCCTATCTCCTCCTCTCCTCTCCTGTAGACGTGACTGCTATCTTCCTATCTCCTCCTCTCCTCTCCTGTAGACATGACTGCCATCTTCTTACCTCCTTCTTTCCTCTCCTGTAGACGTGACTGCTATCTTCCTATCTCCTCCTCTCCTCTCCTGTAGACGTGACTGCTATCTTCTTACCTCCTCCTTTCCTCTCCTGTAGACGTGACTGCTATTTTCTTATCTCCTCCTTTCCTCTCCTGTAGACGTGACTGCTATCTCCTCTCCTCTCCTGTAGACGTGACTGCTATTTTCTTATCTCCTCCTTTCCTCTCCTGTAGATGTGACTGCTATGATCTTATCTCTTCCTCTCCTGTAGACGTGACTGCTATCTTCTTATCTCCTCCTTTCCTCTCCTGTAGACGTGACTGCTATCTTCTTATCTCCTCCTTTCCTCTCCTGTAGACGTGACTGCTATCTTCTTATCTCCTCCTTTCCTCTCCTGTAGACATGACTGCTATCTCCTCTCCTCTCCTGTAGACGTGACTGCTATCATCTTATCTCCTCCTCTCCTCTCCTGTAGATGTGACTGCTATCATCTTATCTCCTCCTTTCCTCTCCTGTAGATGTGACTGCTATCTCCTCTCCTCTCCTGTAGACGTGACTGCTATCTCCTCTCCTCTCCTGTAGACGTGACTGCTATCATCTTATCTCCTCCTCTCCTCTCCTGTAGATGTGACTGCTATCATATTTGTGGTTGCCAGCAGCAGCTACAACATGGTCATAAGGGAGGACAACAACACCAACAGGCTACGGGAAGCCCTGGATCTCTTCCGCAGTATCTGGAATAACAGGTCTGTGTTAGAACCATATATACGAAAGTATGTGGACACCCATTCAAATTAGGAGATTTGGCTATTTCAGCCACACCCATTGGTGACAGGTGTATAAAATCGAGCACACAGCCATGCAATCTCCATAGACAAACAATGGCAGTAGAATGGCCTTAATGAAGAGCTCAGTGACTTTCAACGTGGCACTTGTTATAGGATGCCACCTTTCCAACAAGTCAGTTTGTCAAATTTCTGCCCTGCTAAAGCTGCCTCCGGGTCAACTGTAAGTGCTGTTATTGTGAAGTGGAAACGTCTAGGAGCAACAACGGCTCAGCCTGTGAAGTGGTAGACCACACAAGCTCACAGAACGGGACCGCCGAGTGCTGAAGCGCGTAGCTTGTAGAAATCGTCTGTCCTCGGTTGCATCACTAGCGAGTTCCAAACTGCTTCTTGAAGCAACGTCAGCACAATAACTGTTTGTCGGCAGCTTCATGAAATGGGTTTCCATGGCCGAGCAGCTACACACAAGCCTAAGATCACCATGCACAATAGTGATGAATCACGCTTCACTATCTGGCAGTCCGACAGACGAATCTGGAGATGCCAGGAGAAAGCTACCTGCCCCAATGCATGGTGCCAACTGTAAAGTTTGGTGGAGGAGGATTAATGGTCTGGGGCTGTTTTTCATGGTTGGGATAGGCCCCTTAGTTCCAGTGAAGGGAAACATGTAATTTAATAACACATATGGAATCATGTAGTAACCAAAAAAGTGTTAAACAAATCAAAATATATTTTATATTTGAGATTCTTCAAATATGACAGCTTTGCACACTCTTGGCATTCTCTCAACCAGCTTCATGAGGTAGTCACCTGGAATGCATTCCAATTAACAGGTGTGCCTTCTTAAAAGTTAATTTGTGAAATGTATTTCCTCCTTAATGCATTTGAGCTAATCACTTGTGTTGTGACAAGGTAAGGGGGGGGGGGGGCTGGGGTATACAGAAAATAGCCCTATTTGGTAAAAGACCAAGTCCATCCCCCACCTCTTCGCCCTCGCCATCGAACCGTTTGGCTGAGGCCATTAGAACGTGCCCTGACGTACATGGCTTTGAGGTGTGGACGACCTTATCTTATTTCTAACAAATCCAGAACATTCCCTCTCTCACTTACAAGAAACTATTACAGTATTATAGTTCTTTCTCTGGATATAAGGTACATTTTGATAAAAGCGAAATCTTACCGTTTTGTCGGTCTTTGACCATCATAGCATCAAGCATAAGTTTCCTTTTAGATGGTCGCCCATAGGCTTCATCGTCATAAGCCTATGGGCTTCACCATCATAAGCCTATGGGCTTCACCGTCATAAACCTATGGGCTTCACCGTCATAAACCTATGGGCTTCACCGTCATAAGCCTATGGGCTTCACCGTCATAAGCCTATGGGCTTCACCGTCATAAGCCTATGGGCTTCACATATTTGGGCATAATGGTGGATGGTAACCTGAACAACCTCTATAAACTCAATCTGGCCAGGTGGTTACAAAAGGTGGAGGGTGACCTGTGTAAATGGATGGACTTGCCTCTCACTCTACTGGGTAGAATAAATGTGATTAAAATGAATGTCCTGCCCAGATTTCTATATTTGTTTCAATCTCTCCCTATCCCCGTGCCCACAGCATTCTGTTCCTCTCTCGACAAGCTGACCAGACGGTTTATCTGGCCACGGCAAAACCCCCTAGGGTTAGCCTGGATAAACTGACCCTTTATTACGGTCAAGGGGGCTTAAACCTCCCCATTTTCAGAATGTATTACTGGGCTGCACAGTCTAGGTATCTGGCTCAGAGGTTTGACAATGGTTCTTCTCCCTCATGGTTGAACATTGAAAAGTTTGAGGTACACGAGGACACTGGGACAGATTTGTTTTACAAATGGGACAGGAAATCTATTAAAAAATCAATAAACATCACAGACAACCCTTTAATGATATATTCTGTCCTGACATGGTGCAAACTGCATGAGCTGTTCAGACGAGACGGATTTCTTTCCCCTAAAACCCCTTTATGGAACAATAGATTGAGTCCTATGTTTTTCCAGAATAGTAACTTTAGACAACGGTCTGATAAGGCTATCACTCTTCTGGAACATGAGGGAATTCTTATGTCTTTTGAACAGCTGAAACAGAAATACCACTTGTCTAACAGGGATTTCTTTAGTTACCTATGATTAGGACATTTTATTAGGGTGACTCTGAAGGGACAATGGAACCTATCTAAGATGTCACCTATTGAACAACTCTGCCATGCAGGCCAACCACTATTCAAGACCATTTCCCGTGTTTACGATGCTCTTATGTCAGGACTAACGCTGCCCGAGCTAGATAAACCCCGACTTAGATGGGGAAAAAGATCTGGGTATTGATCATGCTGAGGGTCTATCGAGTGACTTATACAGGGATGGTGTTACTTTCCACATTGACCTCCAGATACAGACAGATCCAGTTTAATTTCCTCCCATCAGCTCTATATCACCCCATCTAGACTGCACAAGTTCAACCCTGATATCTCCTCCCGGTGTTTTAGATGTGGCTCGGATAAAGGAACGTTCCTCCATTCCACCTGGCAGTGTTCAAAACTACACCGTTTCTGGCAAGGGGGGGGGGGGGGGGTGGTATGAGATACCATATCCTCAATTCACGGGGTTGCATTTCCTTTAGACCCCCCCCCCATGAGGTCTGTCTACTGGGTAACTTTACTAATTCCAATCTTAGGCAAAGCCATACTGTAAAGATAACAACAAATATTGCTAGCGATTGCCAAGAAATGTATTGCCTTGAAATTGTAATCGGATTCCCTCCCTGCCAGTTGCAATGTGGGCTATCGGATGTTAATAGTTGTATCCCACTGGAGAAAATCACTTCCTGCTTGAGGAATAAGTTAGAGACATTTTTACATTATTTGGCAACCTTTTATTGACTATATGGAGAATCTCCCCTCACATCATATTGACAGCATCTCTATATAATCCTAAAGTAATGTTTACTTTACTGACTTTATTGTCCCCATGGGGACATTTTGTTGCAGTGTCATGTACACGTTTAAAGTGACGTTTAAATTTAAAAAAAAAGAATTGACAATACAACTTTCATAACAGTTACATAACAATAAAAAGAGACTAGACTGCTGGTCTTACTGGGTGGATAGGAACATTAGCCTGCTGGCCTTACTGGGTGGATAGGAACATTAGCCTGCTGGTCTTACTGGGTGGATAGGAACATTAGCCTGTTAGCCTTACTGGGTGGATAGGAACATTAGCCTGCCGGCCTTACTGAGTGGATAGGAACATTAGCCTGCTGGCCTTACTGGGTGGATAGGAACATTAGCCTGCTGGCCTTACTGGGTGGATAGGAACATTAGCCTGCTGGCCTTACTGGGTGGATAGGAACATTAGCCTGCCGGCCTTACTGGATGGATAGGAACATTAGCCTGCTGGCCTTACTGGGTGGATAGGAACATTAGCCTGCTGGCCTTACTGGGTGGATAGGAACATTAGCCTGCTGGCCTTACTGGGTGGATAGGAACATTAGCCTGCTGGCCTTACTGGGTGGATAGGAACATTAGCCTGCTGGCCTTACTGGGTGGATAGGAACATTAGCCTGCTGGCCTTACTGGGTCAATAGGAACATTAGCCTGCTGGCCTTACTGAGTGGATAGGAACATTAGCCTGCTGGCCTTACTGGGTGGATAGGAACATTAGCCTGCTGGCCTTACTGGGTCAAAAGGAACATTAGCCTGCTGGCCTTACTGAGTCTATAGGAACATTAGCCTGCTGGCCTTACTGGATGGATAGGAACATTAGCCTGCTGGCCTTACTGGGTCTATAGGAACATTAGCCTGCTGGCCTTACTGGGTCTATAGGAACATTAGCCTGCTGGCCTTACTGGGTGGATAGGAACATTAGCCTGCTGGCCTTACTGGGTGGATAGGAACATTAGCCTGCTGGCCTTACTGGGTCTATAGGAACATTAGCCTGCTGGCCTTACTGGATGGATGGATAGGAACATTAGCCTGCTGGCCTTACTGAGTCTATAGGAACATTAGCCTGCTGGCCTTACTGGGTGGATAGGAACATTAGCCTGCTGGCCTTACTGGATGGATAGGAACATTAGCCTGCTGGCCTTACTGGGTCTATAGGAACATTAGCCTGCTGGCCTTACTGGGTCTATAGGAACATTAGCCTGCTGGCCTTACTGGGTCTATAGGAACATTAGCCTGCTGGCCTTACTGGGTGGATAGGAACATTAGCCTGCTGGCCTTACTGGATGGATAGGAACATTAGCCTGCTGGTCTTACTGGGTGGATAGGAACATTAGCCTGCTGGCCTTACTGGGTCTATAGGAACATTAGCCTGCTGGCCTTACTGGGTGGATAGGAACATTAGCCTGCTGGCCTTACTGGGTCTATAGGAACATTAGCCTGCTGGCCTTACTGGGTGGATAGGAACATTAGCCTGCTGGCCTTACTGGATGGATAGGAACATTAGCCTGCTGGTCTTACTGGGTGGATAGGAACATTAGCCTGCTGGCCTTACTGGGTCTATAGGAACATTAGCCTGCTGGCCTTACTGGGTGGATAGGAACATTAGACTGCTGGCCTTACTGGGTGGATAGGAACATTAGCCTGAGCTATTTAGGAGGGATATCACACCTGGCACAAATGATTTTCTAGTTGTGTTTTTCCTGCTGAGGGGTGCCCTATACCTGCACCCAGAGGGGAGTAGTTTAAAGTCCGGGTACAGGACGTGGCTTGGGTCTAAAATGATTTTGTGATTTTATTGTTTTTTTGATTATATGTTTTTTTGTATATACATATATTTTTTATTTTATTGCATTTTACACTTGTCTGTTGTCTTGTACGGTTATTGTCACTTTGTTATATTGTTGTCTAATATCTTCTCATTTTTGTTTTGAACGTTCTTAATCGGAAAATGCTAAAATAAAATATTCAACAACAAAAAAAGACCAAGTTCATATTATGTCAAGAACAGCTCAAATAAGCAAAGAGAAACAACAGTCCATCATTACTTTAATTAAGAAATGAAGGTCAATCTATATGGAACATTTCAAGAACTTTTCAAGAACTTTGAAAGTTTCTTCAAGTGCAGATGCAAAAACCATCAAGCACTATAATGAAACTGGCTCTCATGAGGACCGCCACAGGAATGGAAGACGCGGAGTTATCTCTGCTGCAGAGGATAAGTTCATTAGTGTTACCAGCCTCAGAAATTGCAGCCCAAATAAATGCTTCAGAGTTCAAGTAACAGACACATCTCAACATCAACTGTTCAGAGGAGACTGCGTAAATCAGGCCTTCATGGTCGAATTGTTGCAAAGAAACCACTACTAAAGGACACCAATACAAATGAGAGACTTGCTTGGGCCAAGAAACACAAGCAATGGAAATTAGACTGGTGGAAATTTGTGCTTTGGTCTGATGAGTCCAAATTAGAGATTTTTGGTTCCAACCTCCGTGTTTTGGTGAGACGCGGTGTGGGTGAACGGATGATCTCCGCATGTGTGGTTCCCACCGTGAAGCATGGAGGAGGGGGTGCTTTGCTGGTGACACTGTCTGTGATTTATTTAGAATTCAAGGCACACTTAACCAGCATGGCTACCACAGCATTCTATAGTGATACGCCATCCCATCTGGTTTAGGCTTAGTGGGACTATCATTTGTTTTTCAACAGGACAATGACCCAACACAGCTCCAGTCTGTGTAAGGGCTATTTGACCAAGAAGGAGAGTGATGGAGTGCTGCATCAGATGACCTGGCCTCCACAATCACCCAACCTCAACCCAATTGAGATGGTTTGGGATGAGTTGGACCGCAGAGTGAAAGAAAAGCAGCCAACAAGTGCTCAGCATATGTGGGAAGTCCTTCAAGACTGTTGGAAAAGCATTCCAGGTGAAGCTGGTTGAGAGAATGTGAAGAGAGTACAAAGCTGTCATCAAGGCAAAGGGTGGCTATTTTAAATATATTTTGATTTAACACTTTTTGGTTACTACATGATTCCATGTGTGTTATTTCATAGTTTTGATGTCTTCACTATTATTCTACAATGTAGAAAACAGTACAAATAAAGAAAAACCCTTGAATGAGTAGGTGTGTCCAAACTTTTGACCAGTACTGTACATCTACTGATATAACCCTAACCCTCTAAACCTGGATTTCTTTCACCATATCTGGAATGACAGGTCTGTTTAGAACGATATTTAAGCAATAAGGCACGAGGGGGTGTGGTATGTGGCCAATATACCACGGCTTAAGGGCTGTTCTTAGGCACGACGCATCGCCTTATTGTTATTATAAACTGGATACCAACGTAATTAGAGCAGTAAAAATAAACGTTTTGTCGTACCCGTGGTATACGGTCTGATATACCACGGCTGTCTTTCAATCAGCATGCAGAACTCGAACCACCCAGTTTATAAATACTGATATAACCCTAACCCTGGACCATCTTCCACAGTATTTGGAATAACAGGTCCAATTATAACCCTTCATATATCCATTTAACCCTTCATATGTCCATATAACCCTTCATATGTCCATTTAACCCTTCATATGTCCATACAACCCTTCATATGTCCATTTGACCCTTCATATGTCCATATGACCCTTCATATGTCCATTTAACCCTTCATATGTCCATATAACCCTTCATATGTCCATATAACCCTTCATATGTCCATTTAACCCTTCATATGTCCATTTAACCCTTCATATGTCCATATAACCCTTCATATGTCCATACAACCCTTCATATGTCCATATAACCCTTCATATGTCTATTTAACCCTTTATATGTCCATTTAACCCTTTATATGTCCATTTAACCCTTTATATGTCCATATAACCCTTCATAAGTCCATACAACCCTTCATATGTCCATTTAACCCTTCATATGTCCATATAACCCTTTATATGTCCATATAACCCTTCATATGTCCATATAACACAGGCTGTATAAAGTAAGTAAGTTGCCTTGTCCGAGCCAGGATGGCCCATAGGGGAGGAGCCAACAGATGTAGGATCTTAATTTGAGCCAGTTTGCTGCAACAGGAAATGTGAATTGTTATGTTGATTGTAATTAATGGACATTTTATGTAGGGGTTGATACATTTTTCGTTAGGGCAAATCAAGTCTGACAATTTTCAATTAGATATCAATTTTGTGATATCCAATTACGAACTTGTTTCATCACTGTAACTCCCCAACGGGCTCGGGAGAGGCGAACGTCGAGTCATGTGTCCTCCAAAACATTACCCACAAAAACACGCTTCTTAATACCCACCCCTTAACCCGGAAGCCAGCCGCACCAATGTGTCGGAGGAAACACGTTCAACTGACGACCGAGGTCAGCCTGCAGGCGCACAGCCCGCCACAAGGAGTCGCTAGAGCGCAATGAGCCAAGTAAAGCCCCCCCGGGCCAAACCCTCCCCTAACCCGGGACGACGCTGGGCCAGTTGTGCACCGCCCTATGGGACTCCCGGTCACAGCAGGTTGTGACACAACCTGGGATCGAACCCGGGTCTGTAGTGACACCTTAGACCGCTGCGCCACTCGGGAGGCCCCTTTAGAAGCCTTTAAAACCTCAAATACACTACAAATTTGCATTCTCAGCAATGAGAGAGTGCACAAATGATGATCCTCCATTTGTATCTCCTGTTTGAATTACAAGTGCTCTCCCTGGACAGGACACTAGTCTATTACAGGGCCTTACCCCCAATCCGTCTCCTGCCAACCAGATCAGCCAATCCATCTCCTTAATGCTGAGTGCCAAGCAGATCAGCCAATCCATCTCCTTAATGCTGAGTGCCAAGCAGATCAGCCAATCCATCTCCTTAATGCTGAGTGCCAAGCAGATCAGCCAATCCATCTCCTTAATGCTGAGTGCCAAGCAGATCAGCCAATCCATCTCCTTAATGCTGAGTGCCAAGCAGAACAGCCAATCCATCTCTTTAAATCTGAGTGCCAAGAAGATCAAGTCACATTTTTTGTCTTTGATATGGCTTGACCAGGGATCGAACTCCCAATCTTCCAATCGAAGGGCGTTATTTTCGGGCTGGCACAATTGTCAAACGCACGCTCGCTTGCAATTTCGACCTGTTAAAGCCGTCACTCTTCTAGTTTAAAACCCGAACGGCAGGATTGGTAAATTACCTGTTTTATATGAGCTCGCTTGCACTGAGGTGGGAATACCTGAGGTGGGAATACCTGAGGTGGGAGAGGTGGGAATACCTGAGGTGGGAGAGGTGGGAATACCTGAGGTGGGAATACCTGAGGTGTGAATACCTGAGGTGTGCCCTTAAAAACATGCTGCTGGTGGGAATATTTAAGACCAACCAAAATCTGGTTTTAGCAGTAACGTGGTTGGTTATGGCATGGATATTTTGACAACGGAAGCGCAGCTTTTCCAGCCCTGACACACTTTGCCCATAATGCACATGGAACAAAATAGATGTGCTTTTTGTGCCCGTAAACCTCGTATTTAGAAACATTAAAAAAACTAATGATTTTGTTCCCATTCCGTTTAATTTGATTAACAACCAAGCTTAGCCTCCTCTCCTGCCCAACGCATTCACCAAGTAGCCACTCCTGAGTGGCGCAGCGGTCTAAGGCACTGCATCTCAGTGCTAGAGGCATCACTACAGACACCCTGGTTCGAAATCCAGGCTGTATCACAACCGGCTGTGATTGGGAGTCCCATAGGGCGGAGCACAATTGGTCCCAGCGTCGTCCGAGGTTTGGCCGGTGTAGGTCGTCATTGTAAATAAGAATTTGTTCTTAACTGACTTGCCTAGTTAAATAAATGTTTAAAAAAATATATTGATAAAGGGTTTGGTGCTTGAGACCGCTTTGAAATAAATCTTAATCACCAAAGCTTTATTAAAAGATCAAGTTTGGCAGCAGCAAAACAGTGAGCAGACATCCCCTTTTTATCTACATAAGCTATTACATTATTTTATCCATCTCCTGTTATTATTTTAGATGTGTGTAAAACCCCTCCATGTAGACTATATGTCCATCATGGAACATAAACCCCTCCATGTAGACTATATGTCCATCATGGAACATAAATCCCTCCATGTAGACTATATGTCCATCATGGAACATAAACCCTCCACGTAGACTATATGTCCATCAGGGAACATAAACCCCTCCATGTAGACTATATGTCCATCATGGAACATAAACCCTCCACGTAGACTATATGTCCATCAGGGAACATAAACCCCTCCATGTAGACTATATGTCCATCATGGAACATTAACCCCTCCATGTAGACTATATGTCCATCATGGAACATAAACCCCTCCATGTAGACTATATGTCCATCATGGAACATAAATCCCTCCATGTAGACTATATGTCCATCATGGAACATAAACCCCTCCATGTAGACTATATGTCCATCATGGAACATAAACCCCTCCATGTAGACTATATGTCCATCATGGACCATAAACCCCTCCATGTAGACTATATGTCCATCATGGAACATAAACCCCTCCATGTAGACTATATGTCCATCATGGAACATAAACCCCTCCATGTAGACTATATGTCCATCATGGAACATAAACCCCCCTCCATGTAGACTATATGTCCATCATGGAACATAAACCCCTCCATGTAGACTATATGTCCATCAGGGAACATTAACCCCTCCATGTAGACTATATGTCCATCAGGGAACATTAACCCCTCCATGTAGACTATATGTCAATCAGGGAACATTAACCCCTCCATGTAGACTATATGTCCATCATGGAACATAACCCCTCCATGTAGACTATATGTCCATCATGGACCATAAACCCCTCCATGTAGACTATATGTCCATCAGGGAACATAAACCCCTCCATGTAGACTATATGTCCATCATGGAACATAAACCCCTCCATGTAGACTATATGTCCATCATGGACCATAAACCCCTCCACGTAGACTATATGTCCATCATGGAACATTAACCCCTCCACGTAGACTATATGTCCATCATGGAACATAAACCCTCCACGTAGACTATATGTCCATCAGGGAACATAAACCCCTCCATGTAGACTATATGTCCATCAGGGAACATAAACCCCTCCATATAGACTATATGTCCATCATGGAACATAAACCCCTCCATGTAGACTATATGTCCATCAGGGAACATAAACCCCTCCATGTAGACTATATGTCCATCATGGAACATAAACCCCTCCATGTAGACTATATGTCCATCATGGAACATAAACCCCTCCACGTAGACTATATGTCCATCATGGAACATTAACCCCTCCACGTAGACTATATGTCCATCATGGAACATAAACCCCTCCACGTAGACTATATGTCCATCAGGGAACATTAACCCCTCCATGTAGACTATATGTCCATCAGGGAACATAAACCCCTCCATGTAGACTATATGTCCATCATGGAACATAAACCCCTCCATGTAGACTATATGTCCATCATGGAACATAAACCCCCCTCCATGTAGACTATATGTCCATCATGGAACATAAACCCCTCCATGTAGACTATATGTCCATCAGGGAACATAAACCCCTCCATGTAGACTATATGTCCATCATGGAACATTAACCCCTCCATGTAGACTATATGTCCATCATGGAACATAAACCCCTCCATGTAGACTATATGTCCATCATGGAACATAAACCCCTCCATGTAGACTATATGTCCATCATGGAACATAAACCCCTCCATGTAGACTATATGTCCATCAGGGAACATAAACCCCTCCATGTAGACTATATGTCAATCAGGGAACATTAACCCCCTCCATGTAGACTATATGTCCATCAGGGAACATAAACCCCTCCATGTAGACTATATGTCCATCAGGGAACATTAACCCCTCCATGTAGACTATATGTCCATCATGGAACATAAACCCCTCCATGTAGACTATATGTCCATCAGGGAACATAAACCCCTCCATGTAGACTATATGTCCATCATGGAACATTAACCCCTCCATGTAGACTATATGTCCATCATGGAACATAAACCCCTCCATATAGACTATATGTCCATCATGGAACATAAACCCCTCCATGTAGACTATATGTCCATCAGGGAACATTAACCCCTCCATGTAGACTATATGTCCATCAGGGAACATAAACCCCTCCATGTAGACTATATGTCCATCATGGAACATTAACCCCTCCATGTAGACTATATGTCCATCATGGAAGGAGAGATGAGATGACCAATCAGGTGACCAATGTTCCCTCTAAAAAAAATGTCGTCGCTGTGCAAATTTCAGGTCTGCTGAGCGCTAGCTTGAACGTTGTGAAAATTCTGTGCAACTTCCAGCGTGAGTTTACTGTGAACACTGAGGCTGCATCCGCTTTAAGTTACAGTTTCGGACAGTGGTCAAGTAGGCTACTGTGGCTATTTGATCATAGTTCAGGCCTACCAGAGTGGCCTACCATCAAAAACAATGGAGAAAAAATGGATGCCATAACGTTCTATCGTTCAGCCTACAGGAGCAGCCAATGTGTGGTGTTCAATGTAGGCCTACATTCCATGAGACTTTTGAAGAAAAAACATGCAAGGCTTAACATCAACCTGTTTATCCACTTGTCCTTCAGACAAGGAAGTGACTGAAAACATGTTGTTATGTTGTTTGATGCAAGAAACCACTTAACAAAATAAAATGCATTATTATTCCTATACCATTATTACAGAGAATCAGACAAATGATGCTACCCTCTAAACTAAAGGATATGAACAAAATATGCACACGTGGCTACATGCAGCTCTCATGTTGATCTAAAAACAAGCTCATCTACTCACGACCGCTCATGCTGTAAACACAGTCCAGTGCATCTACTCACGACCGCTCATGCTGTAAACACAGTCCAGTTCAAAGTGAATGGCACAGATCCATATATGGCAATGGTCTATTTGCATGTAGGCCTACTGCAGCTCTCCATGGGGGACCAGTACGGGAAAAAAATGTATGAAATGTATTCATTCGCTACTGTAAGTCGCTCTGGATAAGAGCGTCTGCTAAATGACTAAAATGTAAATGTAAATGATTGGTTACGGCACACCGGTCTGTTAATCCTACTCTGATGCGTTCTGCCTACAACAAAATCTCTTGCGTAGTTCATTTTGTTTCGGTATGTTGCATTGAAAGTGGCTAATATTTTGCTGATTCGATCACAATTCCCACAGTAAAGGGAAACCTTAATACTGTTATTAACTAAAGGGGAAAACTCAAAACATTTAAATGAATTTCAATCTCGTGCTTCTCTGCTCGGGCTGATTTTTTTAATGACCGGCAGTCCCAGAAGTGCTGCGCGCCTGTGCGCAGCTTACAGGGAACATTGCTAGTGACACTCCTATTTAGAAATTATTAAGTTATTTTCTTCTAATAATTGCATTATTCACAATTCACATAGGCCTACCTGTAGTGCATACTCCATTCGGCTTGTATCCATCCCCATTTCCAAAGAGCGCTTCTTGTCCGTTTACCAAAGACACGCTCCTCCAAACATTATTCAGTCCTATAAGGCCACATCAACGGTAGTCCTAGGCTTTATCTTGCTTATGGAAAACATGCCTCACACATACAATACCCTTTACAGAAGCCTCGTATTTTAAATTGAGGAGAAGTGTGACGCATAAACATCTATACTTGTTGAAGCCAATGTCAATCCACAATGGACAAGGACAAGAATATTCCGTGCCCCGAGACAAATCGGAGATGACTATGCAAATGCCGTCAATAACCTACAGAACTGGAAACAAACCCTCTTAAGCCATGGAAGTGGCCAAGCTTTCGTCACACCTACAACTTGTTTATTCATTAAAAGCCAACCTTTTTTTTCACGCCACTGCCAGCTATTATCAAATCAAATTTATTTTTATATAGCCCTTCGTACATCAGCTGATATTCTCAAAGTGCTGTACAGAAACCCAGCCTAAAACCCCAAACAGCAAGCAAAGCATGTGAAAGAAGCACGGTGGCTAGGAAAAACTCCCTAGGAAAAACTCCCTAGAAAGGCCAAAAACCTAGGAAGAAACCTAGAGAGGAACCAGGCTATGAGGGGTGGCCAGTCCTCTTCTGGCTGTGCAGGGTGGATATTATAACAGAACATGGTCAAAATGTTAAAATGTTAAAATGTTCATAAATGACCAGCATGGTCAAATAATAATAATCATAGTAGTTGTCGAGGGTGCAACAAGCACGTCCGGTGAACAGGTCAGGGTTCCATAGCCGCAGGCAGAACAGTTGAAACTGGAGCAGCAGCACGGCCAGGTGGACTGGGGACAGCAAGGAGTCATCATACCAGGTAGTCCTGAGGCATGGTCCTAGGGCTCAGGTCCTCCGAGAGAAAGACAGAAAGAGAGAAAGAGAGAATTAGAGAGAGCATATTTAAATACACACAGGACACCGGATAAGACAAGAGAAATACACCAGATGTAACAGACTGACCCTAGCCCCCGACACATAAACTACTGCAGCATAAATACTGGAGGCTGAGACAGGAGGGATCAGAAGACACTGTGGCCCCATCCGATGATACCCCCGGACAGGGCCAAACAGGCAGGATATAACCCCACCCACTTTGCCAAAGCACAGCCCCCACACCACTAGAGGGATGTCTCCAACCACCAACTTACCGTCCTAAGACAAGGCCGAGTATAGCCCACAACGATCTCCGCCATGGCACAACCCAAGGGGGGGGCGCCAACCCAGACAGGAAGACCACGTCAGTGACTCAACCCACTCAAGTGACGCACCCTCCCACGGACGGCATGGAAGAACACCAGTAGGCCAGTGACTCAGCCCCTGTAAAAGGGTTAGAGGCAGAGAATCCCAGTGGAAAGAGGGGAACCGGCAAGGCAGAGACAGCAAGGGCGGTTCGTTGCTCCAGCCTTTCCGTTCACCTTCACACTCCTGGGCCAGACTATACTTAATCATAGGACCTACTGAAGAGATAAGTCTTCAGTAAAGACTTAAAGGTTGAGACTGAGTCTGCATCTCTCACATTGGTAGGCAGACCATTCCATAAAAATGGAGCTCTATAGGAGAAAGCCCTACCTCCAGCCGTTTGCTTAGAAATTCTAGGGACAATTAGGAGGCCTGCGTCTTGTGACCGTAGCGTACGTGTAGGTATGTACGGCAGGACCAAATCGGAAAGATAGGTAGGAGCAAGCCCATGTAATGCTTTGTAGGTTAGCAGTAAAACCTTGAAATCAGCCCTTGCCTTAACAGGAAGCCAGTGTAGGGAGGCTAGCACTGGAGTAATATGATCACATTTTTTGGTTCTAGTCAGGATTCTAGCAGCCGTATTTAGCACTAACTGAAGTTTATTTAGTGCTTTATCCGGGTAGCCGGAAAGTAGAGCATTGCAGTAGTCCAGCCTAGAAGTAACAAAAGCATGGATTAATTTTTCTGCGTCATTTTTGGACAGAAAATTTCTGATTTTTGCAATGTTACGTAGATGGAAAAAAGCTGTCCTTGAAACAGTCTTGATATGTTCTTCAAAAGAGAGATCAGGGTCCAGAGTAACGCCGAGGTCCTTCACAGTTTTATTTGAGACGACTGTACAACCATCCAGATTAATTGTCAGATTCAACAGAAGATCTCTTTGTTTCTTGGGACCTAGAACAAGCATCTCTGTTTTGTCCGAGTTTAAAAGTAGAAAGTTTGCAGCCATCCACTTCTTTATGTCTGAAACACAGGCTTCTAGCGAGGGCAATTTTGGGGCTTCACCATGTTTCATTGAAATGTACAGCTGTGTGTCGTCCGCATAGCAGTGAAATTTAACATTATGTTTTCGAATGACATCCCCAAGAGGTAAAATATATAGTGAAAACAATAGTGGTCCTAAAACGGAACCTTGAGGAACACCGAAATTTACAATTGATTTGTCAGAGGACAAACCATTCACAGAGACAAACTGATATCTTTCCGACAGATAAGATCTAAACCAGGCCAGAACTTGTCCATGTAGACCAATTTGGGTTTCCAATCTCTCCAAAAGAATGTGGTGATCGATGGTATCAAAAGCGGCACTAAGATCTAGGAGCACGAGGACAGATGCAGAGCCTCGGTCTGACGTCATTAAAAGGTCATTTACCACCTTCACAAGTGCAGTCTCAGTGCTATGATGGGGTCTAAAACCAGACTGAAGCGTTTCGTATACATTGTTTGTCTTCAGGAAGGCAGTGAGTTGCTGTGCAACAGCTTTTTCAAAATGTTTTGAGAGGAATGGAAGATTCGATATAGGCCGATAGTTTTTTATAATTTCTGGATCAAGATTCGGCTTTTTCAAGAGAGGCTTTATTACTGCCACTTTTAGTGAGCTTGGTACACATCCGGTGGATAGAGAGCCGTTTATTATGTTCAACATAGGAGGGCCAAGCACAGGAAGCAGCTCTTTCAATAGTTTAGTTGGAATAGGGTCCAGTATGCAGCTTGAGGGTTTGGAGGCCATGATTATTTTCATCATTGCGTCAAGAGATATAGTACTAAAACACTTTAGTATCTCCCTTGATCATAGGTCCTGGCAGAGTTGTGCAGACTCAGGACAATGGAGCTTTGGAGGAATACCCAGATTTAAAGAGGAGTCTGTAATTTGCTTTCTAATGATCATGATCTTTTCCTCAAAGAAGTTCATAAATGTATTACTGCTGAAGTGAAAGCCATCCTCCATTTGCGAAGGCTGCTTTTTAGTTAGCTTTGCGACAGTATCAAAAAGAAATTTCGGATTGTTCTTATTTCCCTCAATTAAGTTGGAAAAATAGGATGATCGAGCAGCAGTAAGGGCTCTTCGATACTGCACGGTACTGTCTTTCCAAGCTAGTCGGAAGACTTCCAGTTTGGTGTGGCGCCATTTCCGTTCCAATTTTCTGGAAGCTTGCTTCAGAGCTCGTGTATTTTCTGTATACCAGGGAGCTAGTTTCTTATGACAGATGTTTTTAGTTTTTAGGGGTGCAACTGCATCTAGGGTATTGCGCAAGGTTAAATTGAGTTCCTCGGTTAGGTGGTTAACTGATTTTTGTCCTCTGACGTCCTTGGG
Organism: Salmo salar; assembly: GCF_905237065.1. NCBI lineage: Eukaryota > Metazoa > Chordata > Actinopteri > Salmoniformes > Salmonidae > Salmo > Salmo salar. The sequence goes on along the minus strand of NC_059455.1, from coordinate 50,543,552 downwards.
TAGGCAGAGGCAGTCTGGAAGGGCATCAAGGAATCTTTGGGTTGTCTGAGAATTTATAGCACGACTTTTAATGCTCCTTGGTTGGGGTCTGAGCAGATTATTTGTTGCAATTGCAAACGTAATAAAATGGTGGTCCGATAGTCCAGGATTATGAGGAAAAACATTTAGATCCACAACATTTATTCCATGGGACAAAACTAGGTCCAGAGTATGACTGTGGCAGTGAGTAGGTCCAGAGACATGTTGGACAAAACCCACTGAGTCGATAATGGCTCCGAAAGCCTTTTGGAGTGGGTCTGTGGACTTTTCCATGTGAATGTTAAAGTCACCAAAAATTAGAATATTATCTGCTATGACTACAAGATCCGATAGGAATTCAGGGAACTCAGTGAGGAACACTGCATATGGCCCAGGAGGCCTATAAACAGTAGCTATAAAAAGTGAGTGAGTAGGCTGCATAGATTTCATGACTAGAAGCTCAAAAGACGAAAACGTCATTGTTGTTTTTTTTTTGTAAATTGAAATTTGCTATCGTAAATGTTAGCAACACCTCCGCCTTTGCCGGATGCACGGGGGGTATGGTCACTAATGTAACCAGGGGTGAGGCCTCATTTAACACAGTAAATTTATCAGGCTTAAGCCATGTTTCAGTCAGGCCAATCACATCAAGATTATTATCAGTGATTAGTTCATTGACTATAACTGCCTTGGAAGTGAGGGATCTAACATTAAGTAACCCAATTTTGAGATGTGAGGTATCACAATCTCTTTCAATAATGGCAGGAATGGAGGAGGTCTTTATACTAGTGAGATTGCTAAAGCGAACACCGCCATTTTTAATTTTGCCCAACCTAGATCGAGGCACAGACACGGTCTCAATGGGGAAAGCTGAGCTGACTACGCTGACTGTGCTAGTGGCAGACTCCACTAAGCTGGCAGGCTGGCTAACAGCCTGCTGCCTGGCCTGCACCCTATTTCATTGTGGAGCTAGAGGAGTTAGAGCCCTGTCTATGTTCGTAGATAAGATGAGAGCACCCCTCCAGCTAGGATGGAGTCCGTCACTCCTCAACAGGCCAGGCTTGGTCCTGTTTGTGGGTGAGTCCCAGAAAGAGGGCCAATTATCTACAAATTCTATCTTTTGGGAGGGGCAGAAAACAGTTTTCAACCAGCGATTGAGTTGTGAGACTCTGCTGTAGAGCTCATCACTCCCCCTAACTATTACACCCATAATAATGGCTGTGAAAATAGCAACAAATATTTCTGACACACCCTCCTTTAAAAGTCGTGTCATACTGCAGCACACCTTGACTTACAGTGGTTCCATCCTTTTAAGGGGACCACTGTAGGCGGGCTGCTGCAGCATTCTGTGGCACTTTAGTTTACCATCACATTAGGTTTGTTAAAATAAAGCCCACGGAGTGAGACTAAAGACATAAACGATGCAAAACAGTACAGCTTTAGAATCTACAGAATAATTGAAAGTTACCGAATATGCCCCTGAATCTTACACAGCCAACTTTTTATGCTAGAACTGACGTACAGTACCAGTCAAAAGTTTGGACACACCTATGCTTTTCCAACTGTCTTGAAGGAGTTCCCACATATGCTGAGCACTTGTTGGCTGCTTTTCTTTCACTCTGCGGTCCAACTCATCCCAAACCATCTCAATTGGGTTGAGGTTGGGTGATTGTGGAGGCCAGGTCATCTGATGCAGCAATCCATCACTCTCCTTCTTGGTCAAATAGCCCTTACACAGCCTGGAGGTGTGTTGGGTCATTGTCCTGTTGAAAAACAAATGATAGTGGGACTAAGCCCAAACCAGATGGGATGGCGTATCGCTGAAGAATGCTATGGGAGCCATGCTGGTTGTCTGCCTTGAATTCTAAATAAATCACTGAGTGTCACCAGCAAAGCACCCCCAAACCATCACACCTCCTCCTCCATGCTTCACGGTGGAACCACACATGCGGAGATCATCCGTTCACCTACTCTGCGTCTTACAAAGACACAGCGGTTGGAACCAAAAATCTCTTATTTGGCTCATCAGACCAAAGGACAGATTTCCACCGGTCTAATGTCCATTGCTCGTGTTTCTTGCTCCAAGCAAGTCTCTTCTTCTTATTGGTGTCCTTTAGTAGTGGTTTCTTTGCAGCAATTCGACCATGAAGGCCTGATTCACGCAGTTTCCTGTGAAGCATTTATTTGGGCTGCAATTTCTGAGGCTGGTAACTCTAATGAACTTATCCTCTGTAGCAGAGGTAACTCTGGGTCTTCCTTTCCTGTGGCGGTCCTCATGAGAGCCAGTTTCATCATAGTGCTGGATGGTTTTTGCGACTGCACTTGAAGAAACTTTCAAAGTTCTTGAAATGTTCCAGATTGACTGACCTTCATGTCTTAAAGTAATGATGGACTGTCGTTTCTCTTTGCTTATTTGAGCTGTTCTTGCCATAATATGGACTTGGTCTTTTACCAAATTGGGCTATCTTCTGTATACAGCGCAACTGATTGTCTCAAACGCATTAAGAAGGTAAGAAATTCTACAAATTGACTTTTAACAAGGCACACCTGTTAATTGAAATGCATTCCAGGTGACTACATCATGCAGCTGGTGGAGAGAATGCTTAGCGTGTGCAAAGCTGTCATGAAGGCAAAGGGTGGCTACTTTGAAGAATCTCAAAATATAAAATATATTTTGATTTGTTGAACATTGTTTTGGTTACTACAGGATTCCATATGCGTTATTTCATAGTTTTAATGTCTTCACTGTTATTATACAATGTAGAAAATAGTTATCTTTATCCTGGACCTGACATATTTGTTATTGTTTGTTTGTTTGTTGTTAATCTCCAGGTGGTTACGCACTATATCGGTCATCTTGTTTCTGAACAAGCAGGACATGTTGGCTGAGAAAGTATTAGCTGGAAAATCCAAAATTCAAGACTACTTCCCTGAATATGCTCGCTACACCATACCAAATGAAGGTAGGCAGCTCACCACCCCACACCACACCACCCCACACCACACCATCCCACACTACAGTACTACACCATACCAAATGAAGGTAGGCAGCTCACCACCCCACACCACATGAAACCACACTATCCCACACCACACCACATAAAACCACACCATCCTACACCACATCACATTAACCCACACCATCCCACACCACATCACATTAACCCACACCATCCCACACCACATCACATTAACCCACACCATCCCACATCACATTAACCCACACCACATGAAACCACACCACCCCTCACCACATTACACCACCCCTCACCACACCACCCCTTACCACACCACACCTCACCACACCACACCACACCACCCCTCACCACACCACACCACCCCTCACCACATTACACCACGCCACCCCACCCCTCACCACACCATCCCACACCACATTACACCACACCACCCCTCACCACATTACACCACGCCACCCCTCACCACACCATCCCTCACCACGCCTCACCTCACCTTACCACCCCTCACTACCCCTCACCACCCATCACCAGATCACCCCTCACCACCCCTCACCACACCATCCCCCTCCACACCTCCACCCCTCCATCCCTCACCACACCATCCCTCACCACACCATCCCTCCCCCACTCACCTCTCCATCCCTCACCACCCCTCACCACACCTCACTTCTCCACCCCTTACCACACCATCCCTCACCACACCTCCACCCCTCACCACCCCTTACCACATCTCACCACCCCACACCACCCCTTACCACACCACACCACCCCTCACCACATTACACCACACCACCCCTCACCATACCACACCACCCCATACCACACCACACCATCCCACACCACATTACACCACACCACCCCTCACCACATTACACCACGCCACCCCTCACCACACCATCCCTCTCCACCCCTCACCTCACCTTACCACCCCTCACTACCCCTCACCATCACCAGATCACCCCTCACCACACCATCCCCCTCCACCCCTCCATCCCTCACCACACCATCCCTCACCCCCACTCACCTCTCCATCCCTCACCACCCCTCACCACACCTCACTTCTCCACCCCTTACCACACCATCCCCCCACCACACCTCCACCCCTCACCACATCTCACCACCCCTCACCACGCCACCTCACCTCCCCTTACCACACCACACCACCCCTTACCACATCTCACCACACCACCCCTTACCACCCCTCACCACGCCACCTCACCACATCTCACCACCCCTTACCACACCACCCCTCACCACTTAAGACATTACACCTCACCACAACTCACCACGCCACCCCTCACCATGCCACCCCTCACCACTCCACCCCTCACCACACCACACCACCCCTTACCACACCACACCACACCATCCCTCACCTCACCACACCACACCACCCCTTACCCCTTACCACACCACACCATCCCTCACCTCACCACCCCTCACCACATTACACCACCCCTCACCATACCACATCTCACCACACCACATCTCACCACCCCTCACCACACCACCCCTCACCACACCACATCTCACCACCCCTCACCACACCACCCCTCACCACACCATGCTCACTACACCACACCATGCTCACCACACCACACCATGCTCACTACACCACACCACACCATGCTCACCACACCACACCATGCTCACCACACCTCACCACACCACACCACACCATGCTCACTACACCATACCACACCATGCTCATACACCACACTGCACCATGCTCATACACCACACCATGCTCACCACACCATACCACACCATGCTCACTACACCACACCACACCATGCTCACCACACCACAGTATGCTCACTACACCTCACCATGCTCACTAAACTACACCACACCATGCTCACCACACCACAGTATGCTCACTACACCATACCACACCGTGCTCACCACATAACACCACACCATGCTCACCACACCACACCACACCATGCTCATCACACCACACCATGCTCATCACACCACACCACACCATGCTCACCACACCTCACCACACCACACCATGCTCACCACACCACACCACACCATGCTCACCATGCTCACCACACCACGCTCACTACACCACACCACACCATGCTCACCACACCACACCACACCATGCTCACCACACCACACCACACCATGCTCACCACACCTCACCACACCACACCATGCTCACTACACCATACCACACCATGCTCACCACACCACACCACACCACACCATGCTCACCACACCATGCTCATACACCACACCACACCATGCTCACCACACCATACCACACCATGCTCACTACACCACACCACACCATGCTCACCACACCACAGTATGCTCACTACACCTCACCATGTTCACTACACTACACCACACCATGCTCACCACACCACAGTATGCTCACTACACCATACTCCACCACACCATACTCCACCATACTACACCATACTTCACCATACCACACCATACTACACCATACCCCCCTATACCAAACCATACTACACCATACCACACCATACTACACCATACTCCACCATACTACACCACACTCCATCACACCATGCTCACTCCACCATACTACACCCACCATACTCCACCACACCACACCATGCTACACCACACCATACTACACCATACTCCACCACACCACACCATACTCCACCACACCATACTCCACCACACCATACTACACCATACTACACCACACCATACTACACCACACCATACTACACCATACTCCACCACACCACACCACACCATACTCCACCACACCATACTACACCACACCATACTCCACCGCACCATACTACACCATACTACACCCTACTACACCACACCATACTACACCGTACTCCACCACACCACCCCATACTATGCCATACTACACCATACTCCACCATACCCGCCATACTACGTCATACTCCACCATGCTGCACCATGCTCCACCGTACTACACCATACTCCACCATACTCCACCATACTACACCATACCAAACGAAGGTAGGTACCTATTTGAACTAAAGTTTGAACTCATTGGATGTCGTCTCTTGTTTATCAGGCAGTTGAACCTGAAGTGTGTTTCTGTCTGTTTGTGTTCCACAGCAACTCCTGAACCTGGTGAAGACCCCAAAGTGACTAGAGCTAAGTTTTTCATCCGAGACGAGTTCCTGGTAAGTATTCAGTATTACTAATTCATGTTTAAACCTACAATCTGGGATTTAAATTTTAAAAAAAAATTGGCTGCCGTTTTGTTCAAAATGTCCAAACATTAATGTGATGTACCAATCACAGACTGTAGCTTTTAAAAGTCCCTTTTTTTAGCACCTGTTTTAATACTCTTGTCGGTAACCCTGGGCCTGATGTAATCAAACATGCCCTCTCACCTCTCGCCCTCTCCTCAGAGGATCAGCACAGCCAGCGGAGATGGTAGACACTACTGCTACCCACACTTCACCTGTGCTGTGGACACGGAGAACATCAGGAGGGTCTTCAACGACTGTCGAGATATCATTCAGAGGATGCATCTGAGGCAGTACGAACTCTTGTGAAGGGATGACGTACACACACACACACACACACACACACACACACACACACACACACACACACACACACACACCCATCAAGCCTTCTGGGATTTTATTCAAACATTTTGAATCCTCAACCCTAAAAACTGACCTGCTCCCTTCAACCCCACCCTCTGCCCTGATGGCGACTACAAAGTACTACTGAGGTGTCATCCTCTTCCTCTTGTTCGGAGACTGACTGAGGTGTCATCCTCTTCCTCTTGATCGGAGACTGACTGAGGTGTCATCCTCTTCCTCTTGTTCGGAGACTGACTGAGGTGTCATCCTCTTCCTCTTGTTCGGAGACTGACTGAGGTGTCATCCTCTTCCTCTTGTTCGGAGACTGACTGAGGTGTCATCCTCTTCCTCTTGATCGGAGACTGACTGAGGTGTCATCCTCTTCCTCTTGATCGGAGACTGACTGAGGTGTCATCCTCTTCCTCTTGTTCGGAGACTGACTGAGGTGTCATCCTCTTCCTCTTGTTCGGAGACTGACTGAGGTGTCATCCTCTTCCTCTTGTTCGGAGACTGACTGAGGTGTCATCCTCTTCCTCTTGATCGGAGACTGACTGAGGTGTCATCCTCTTCCTCTTGATCGGAGACTGACTGAGGTGTCATCCTCTTCCTCTTGTTCGGAGACTGAGTCATTCCTCCTTTCTACAGACATGAAGGAATGGAAGGGAAGTTGTTGCTTTTCTGCCTTGATTTGTCATTCCACTAAAGCCTGAGGCTTCCTCCTCCACCTCCTGCACTGTTGGGACATGTTGTTGGATTGGACTAGTGGACTGACTGGCTGGCTGACTAGCTGGCTGGGCGGGAGGTGGTGGTGTGTACTGGACTGACTGACTGACTGACTGGCTGACTAGCTGGCTGACTGACTAGCTGGCTGGCTGGCTGGGTGGGAGGTGGTGGTGTGTACTGGACTGACTGACTGACTGGCTGGGTGGTGTGTGGATCAATGTGTGTGTGTGTGTGTGTGTGTGTGTGTGTGTGTGTGTGTGTGTGTGTGTGTGTGTGTGTCACCTGTCCCCCAATCCCTTCCGAAGAAAGAGTGATAACGGACAGAGAGAGGGAGGAAGAAGAGGAGGAAGAAGAACAGAAAATGCACTTTGCTTAATACCTTTTTTGTTGAGGAAGTATAAACACAATGTAGCATCACAATATTTAATACTCTGTCTTACACAGTACCAGTGTTGCAGGTCGACTGAGGGATGGAGAGACTCAGGCCTCCTGTTGTTTGAGACCCTAAAGGACTGATACAGAGCAGAGAGAGAGAGAGAGAGAGAGAGAGAGAGAGAGAGAGAGAGAGAGAGAGAGAGAGAGAGAGAGAGAGAACTGGGAGCCAGGAAGGAAACGATGGAATGAACAGATGAACGAACTAATAAATGAAGAAAGGAATGGGACTAAGCCCTCTGCAACTTATCTCCCGTCGCTGCTTTCTGCCTGGCGTGACGCCGTCCTGGAAGGAACAACTACCCGACACGTTGACCAACAATCGTTTTAGCTTAGAAGATCTATGACTGAGGGGGGACGGGAGGGGACAGACGGAGGGGGGACGGGAGGGGACAGACGGAGGGGGGACGGGAGGGGACAGACGGAGGGGGGACGGGAGGGAACAGACGGAGGGGGGACGGGAGGGGACAGACAGAGGGGGACGGGAGGGAACAGACGGAGGGGGACGGGAGGGGACAGACTGAGGGGGACGGGAGGGGACAGACGGAGGGGGGACGGGAGGGGACAGACGGAGGGGGGACGGGAGGGGACAGACGGAGGGGGGACGGGAGGGGACAGACGGAGGGGGGACGGGAGGGGACAGACGGAGGGGGGACGGGAGGGGACAGACAGAGGGGGGACGGGAGGGAACAGACGGAGGGGGGACGGGAGGGGACAGACTGAGGGGGGACGGGAGGGGACAGACGGAGGGGGACGGGAGGGGACAGACGGAGGGGGGACGGGAGGGGACAGACAGAGGGGGGGACGGGAGGGGACAGACTGAGGGGGGACGGGAGGGGACAGACGGAGGGGGACGGGAGGGGACAGACGGAGGGGGGACGGGAGGGGACAGACAGAGGGGGGACGGGAGGGGACAGACGGAGGGGGGACGGGAGGGGACAGACAGAGGGGGGACGGGGAGGGGACAGACGGAGGGGGGACGGGAGGGGACAGACTGAGGGGGGACGGGAGGGGACAGACGGAGGGGGGACGGGAGGGGACAGACAGAGGGGGGACGGGAGGGGACAGACGGAGGGGGACGGGAGGGGACAGACAGAGGGGGGACGGGAGGGGACAGACGGAGGGGGACGGGAGGGGACAGACGGAGGGGGACGGGAGGGGACAGACGGAGGGGGGGACGGAGGGGACAGACGGAGGGGGGACGGGAGGGGACAGACAGAGGGGGGGACGGGAGGGGACAGACAGAGGGGACAGACAGAGGGGGGACGGGAGGGGACAGACAGAGGGGGGACGGGAGGGGACAGACGGAGGGGGGACGGGAGGGGACAGACGGAGGGGGGACGGGTGGGGACAGACAGAGGGGCGGGCGGAGACAGACAGAGGGGGGACGGGAGGGGACAGACAGAGGGGGGACGGGAGGGGACAGACGGAGGGGGGACGGGAGGGGACAGACGGAGGGGGGACGGGAGGGGACAGACAGAGGGGGGATGGGAGGGGACAGACGGAGGGGGGACGGGAGGGGACAGACTGAACTGAACAAGGCTTCTTGATTTATCCTGTACAGACTGTCAAATGTAATATTATTTTGTACAACTACTTTATTGAATGAAAAACAAATATACTTGTAGATCTTTGTGCCTTGATTATGGCTGTACCTGTTCATTAAGCTGGGATGTTTGTTTTCTGACCCCTTGACCTGCGCTCTAAAGCTTGATGTCAACAACCCTGTCTATAGAAGCACATGCAGCGGTGACAGATCAGACTGGTGAGACGACTCTCCGACTGCGGTGTCAGATCAGACTGGTGAGACGACTCTCCGACTGCGGTGACAGATCAGACTGGTGAGACGACGACTCTCTGACTGCGGTGACAGATCAGACTGGTGAGACGACTCTCTGACTGCGGTGACAGATCAGACTGGTGAGACGACGACTCTCTGACTGCGGTGTCAGATCAGACTGGTGAGACGACTCTCTGGCTGTGGTGACAGATCAGACTGGTGAGACGACTCTCTGACTGCGGTGACAGATCAGACTGGTGAGACGACTCTCCGACTGCGGTGTCAGATCAGACTGGTGAGACGACGACTCTCTGACTGCGGTGTCAGATCAGACTGGTGAGACGACTCTCTGACTGCGGTGTCAGATCAGACTGGTGAGACGACGACTCTCTGACTGCGGTGTCAGATCAGACTGGTGAGACGACTCTCTGACTGCGGTGACAGATCAGACTGGTGAGACAACTCTCCGACTGCGGTGACAGATCAGACTGGTGAGACGACTCTCTGACTGCGGTGACAGATCAGACTGGTGAGACGACTCTCCGACTGCGGTGTCAGATCAGACTGGTGAGACGACGACTCTCTGACTGCGGTGTCAGATCAGACTGGTGAGACGACTCTCTGACTGCGGTGTCAGATCAGACTGGTGAGACGACGACTCTCTGACTGCGGTGTCAGATCAGACTGGTGAGACGACTCTCTGACTGCGGTGACAGATCAGACTGGTGAGACAACTCTCCGACTGCGGTGACAGATCAGACTGGTGAGACGACTCTCTGACTGCGGTGACAGATCAGACTGGTGAGACGACTCTCTGGCTGTGGTGACAGATCAGACTGGTGAGACGACTCTCTGACTGCGGTGACAGATCAGACTGGTGAGACGACTCTCTGACTGCGGTGACAGATCAGACTGGTGAGACGACGACTCTGGCTGTGGTGACAGATCAGACTGGTGAGACGACTCTCTGACTGTGGTGACAGATCAGACTGGTGAGACGACTCTCTGACTGCGGTGACAGATCAGACTGGTGAGACGACTCTCTGACTGCGGTGACAGATCAGACTGGTGAGACGACTCTCTGACTGCGGTGACAGATCAGACTGGTGAGACGACGACTCTCTGACTGCAGTGACAGATCAGACTGGTGAGACGACGACTCTCGGTGAGACGACGACTCTCTGACTGCAGTGACAGATCAGACTGGTGAGACGACGACTCTCTGACTGCAGTGACAGATCAGACTGGTGAGACGACGACTCTCGGTGAGACGACGACTCTCTGACTGCAGTGACAGATCAGACTGGTGAGACGACGACTCTCTGACTGTGGTGTTGTAGAGACACCACTTTCTCTTTACAGGGTTTCTGCTTTATAATAAAAAGGAAATGCTATTTAGCAAAACAAATAAAAAATAGAACCCTGAATATATTATGCAAATGAACCGCCGAGCTGCGAGGAGAAGATGAGACATTGCAGCGAATGAACGCCATGACTTGCGTCCCTATTGGCAGCCTATTGGCACTGTAATTGAACCCTGTTGGCAGCCTATTGGCACTGTAATTGAACCCTATTGGCAGCCTATTGGCACTGTAATTGAACCTTCGGCATCCTATTGGCACTGTTTAACCCTATTGGCAGCCTATTGGCACTGTAATTGAACCCTGTTGGCAGCCTATTGGCACTGTAATTGAACCCTATTGGCAGCCTATTGGCACTGTAATTGAACCCTGTTGGCAGCCTATTGGCACTGTAATTGAACCCTGTTGGCAGCCTATTGGCACTGTAATTGAACCCTGTTGGCAGCCTATTGGCACTGTAATTGAACCCTATTGGCAGCCTATTGGCACTGTAATTGAACCCTCCTATTGGCACTGTAATTATCCTGTCGCCCTATTGGCACTGTAATTGAACCCTGTTGGCAGCCTATTGGCACTGTAATTGAACCCTGTTGGCAGCCTATTGGCACTGTAATTGAACCCTATTGGCAGCCTATTGGCACTGTAATTGAATCCTGTCGGCATCCTATTGGCACTGTAATTGAACCCTGTTGGCAGCCTATTCCCTATATACTTTTGACCAGGGGCCCAAAGGGGCCCTATAGCACTACACAGGGAGTAGGCTACCATTGGGGACACAAACCACATGCCTTTTCCTCTCCCATCTTATCCCAAAAAATGTGAGATTCTTCCACAGCTTTAATGGAAAAACACATTGGCAGTTCATTGAAAAGTGTCCAAATTGCAATCTGGACACTGTTTTTGAATAGGAGCCCAACTCTTTTTCGGTGTGTGTGTGTGTGTATATGTGTGTGTGTGCGTGTGCGTGTGTGTGTGTGTGTGTGTGCATATAAGGAAGATAGACTCACAGAGTCGTATTGTGTGAATGATGATGATGATGAAGAGCGAGTGTGTACTGTACGTTGGTGTGTGTTACCTTTTATACATTGAATGTACATGTATATGTCTATATAAATATATATGTACAAAGTATTCATGTTTAATTATGTGTGTACGTAGGAGATGTACGGTCAGTATACATACCTGTATACGGTAAATATTTATACATTACAAACCTACACTGAGTGGACAAAACATTAGGAACACCTGCTCTTTCCATGACATAGACTGAACCCAGGTGAAAGATTTGATCCCTTATTGAGGTCACTTGTTAAATCCACTTCAATCAGTGTAGATGAAGGGGAGGAGACGGGTTAAAGGAGGATTTTTAAGCCTTGAGACAATTGAGACATGGATTGTGTATGTGTGCCATTCAGAGGGTGAGTGGGCAAGACTAAATATTTAAGTGCCTTTGAACGGGGTATGGTAGTAGATGCCAGGCGCACCGGTTTGTCAAGAACTGCAACGCTGCTGGGTTTTTCCACGCTCAACAGTTTCCCGTGTGTATCAAGATAGGTCCACCACCCAAAGTACATCCAGCCAACTTGACACAACTGTGGGAAGCATTGGAGTCAACATGGGCCAGCATCCCTGTGGAACGCTTTCGACACCTTGTAGAGTCCATGTCCTGATGAATGGAGGCTGTTCTGAGGGCAAAAGGGGGGGATTCAACTCAATGTTAGGAAGGTGTTCCTAATGTTTTGTGCATTGAGTATAAGTCAGCATGTTAAAGAATGGAGAGGGAGAGAGAGAGAGGGAGGATAGGAAGAGTCCTGATGCATTCCGACATGGCTCAGCCAGGCTGTCAGCAGCACCCAAACCAACAAGACAAGGTCAGGCATCACAAATGGAACCCTATTATGGAACCCTATTCCCTATATAGTGCACTACTTTAGACCAGAGCCCTATGGAACCCTATTCCCTACATAGTGCACAACTTTAGACCAAAGCCCTATGGCACCCTATTCCCTATATAGTGCACAACTTTAGACCAGAGTCCTATGGGGCCCTATTCCCTACATAGTGCACTACTTTAGACCAGAGCCCTATGGAACCCTATTCCCTATATAGTGCACTACTTTAGACCAGAGCCATATGGCACCCTATTCCCTATATAGTGCACTACTTTAGACCAGAGCCCTATGGCACCCTATTCCCTATATGTAGTGCACTACTTTAGACCAGAGCCCTATGGCACCCTATTCCCTATATAGTGCACTACAGTTGACTAGGATCCTATGGGTTCCCTTTCAGAACCCAGCCAGTGTTCATGTGTGACCATTTCTCTAGTCAGTTATGTTGTATTTCTGCTATGCTGAGTTATAACGTGGTCTAGGTTGAAGCAGCTCACTCCTTGTTTTAAACCCATCCGTTTTAGGTAAGTCACTTCCTGTGTTGTATATAGATGGTGATACTTTCATAAATAGGTCGCTGTGGTTCCCAGGCCACTTTCCACCCTTTTAACAACAACAACAATAACAACAACAACCTGCTCGTGTTGCACTTGTCTTTACTAAATGACTGTGTCATTACAGGGGTAATAAAGCAGGTGATCGCTATTTAAACCTCAGTAACAGTTCAGGACTAGTTTGTTCCTAGTTAGTTAGCCTAGTTAGTTTAGCTTAGTTAGCCTAGTTAGTTCCTAGTTAGTTAGCTTAGTTAGCCTAGTTAGTTAGCCTAGTTAGTTAGCCTAGTTAGTTAGCTTAGTTAGTTCCTAGTTAGTTAGCCTAGTTAGTTAGTTCCTAGTTAGTTAGCCTAGTTAGTTAGTTCCTAGTTAGTTAGCCTGCCTAGTTAGTTAATTCCCAGTTAGTTAGCCTAGTTAGTTAGTTCCTAGTTAGTTAGCCTAGTTAGCCAAGTTAGTTCCTGGTTAACTGGTTATCAACCCACTGTAACAGAAAGGGTTACTACCACTAGATAAATAGGGTTCCTCCCACTAGATAAATAGGGTTCCTACCACTAGATAAATAGGGTTCCTCCCACTAGATAAATAGGGTTCCTCCCACTAGATAAATAGGGTTCCTACCACTAGATAAATAGGGTTCCTCCCACTAGATAAATAGGGTTCCTCCCACTAGATAAATAGGGTTCCTCCCACTAGATAAATAGGGTTCCTCCCACTAGATAAATAGGGTTCCTCCCACTAGATAAATAGGGTTCCTCCCACTAGATAAATAGGGTTCCTACCACTAGATAAATAGGGTCCCTCCCACTAGATAAATAGGGTTCTTCCGCAGTGTTCTACACTCACGACAAATTCACCTGAACTTTAAACTGTTGACATAATTTACTTTATTAGTATTTACATACATTTGCATACAGAAAAGAAAAAAAAACAAGTTCATATTTAAGAATGAAAACAACATCATCGCTGTAAGACAACGGTTATTAAAGTCCATTACCGCTGTAGGGACCATAAAAGCTGTGTGTGTCTTTAATACATTAAATGCTGCTTGAAGACATGCACTTCTTGCTCTGGTATCAGTATATATACTAGAGATCAGGGCCCGTTACCCACAAAGCCTCTCTGGGTAGGATTGCTGATCTAGCCTTTGAACAAGATAAAAAAATATATATACTGCTCAAAAAAATAAAGGGAACACTTAAACAACACATCCTAGATCTGAATGAAAGAAATAATCTTATTAAATACTTTTTTCTTTACATAGTTGAATGTGCTGACAACAAAATCACACAAAAATAATCAATGGAAATCCAATTTATCAACCCATGGAGGTCTGGATTTGGAGTCACACTCAAAATTAAAGTGGAAAACCACACTACAGGCTGATCCAACTTTGATGTAATGTCCTTAAAACAAGTCAAAATGAGGCTCAGTAGTGGGTGTGGCCTCCACGTGCCTGTATGACCTCCCTACAACGCCTGGGCATGCTCCTGATGAGGTGGCGGATGGTCTCCTGAGGGATCTCCTCCCAGACCTGGACTAAAGCATCCGCCAACTCCTGGACAGTCTGTGGGGAAACGTGGCGTTGGTGGATGGAGCGAGACATGATGTCCCAGATGTGCTCAATTGGATTCAGGTCTGGGAACGGGCGGGCCAGTCCATAGCATCAATGCCTTCCTCTTGCAGGAACTGCTGACACACTCCAGCCACATGAGGTCTAGCATTGTCTTGCATTAGGAGGAACCCAGAGCCAACCGCACCAGCATATGGTCTCACAAGGGGTCTGAGGATCTCATCTCGGTACCTAATGGCAATCAGGCTACCTCTCGTGAGCACATGGAGGGCTGTGCGGCCCCCCAAAGAAATGCCACCCCACACCATGACTGACCCACCGCCAAACCGGTCATGCTGGAGGATGTTGCAGGCAGCAGAACGTTCTCCACGGCGTCTCCAGACTCTGTCACGTTTGTCACGTGCTCAGTGTGAACCTGCTTTCATCTGTGAAGAGCACAGGGCGCCAGTGGCGAATTTGCCAATCTTGGTGTTCTCTGGCAAATGCCAAATGTCCTGCACGGTGTTGGGCTGTAAGCACAACCCCCACCTGTGGACGTCGGGCCCTCATACCACCCTCATGGAGTCTGTTTCTGACCGTTTGAGCAGACACATGCACATTTGTGGCCTGCTGGAGGTCATTTTGCAGGGCTCTGGCAGTGCTTCTCCTGCTCCTCCATGCACAAAGGCGAAGGTAGCGGTCCTGCTGCTGGGTTGTTGCCCTCCTACGGCCTCCTCCACGTCTCCTGATGTACTGGCCTGTCTCCTGGTAGCGCCTCCATGCTCTGGACACTACGCTGACAGACACAGCAAACCTTCTTGCCACAGCTCGCATTGATGTGCCATCCTGGATGAGCTGCACTACCTCACTTGTGTGGGTTGTAGACTCCGTCTCATGCTACCACTAGAGTGAAAGCACCGCCAGCATTCAAAAGTGACCAAAACATCAGCCAGGAAGCATAGGAACTGAGAAGTGGTCTGTGGTCCCCACCTGCAGAACCACTCCTTTATTGGGGGTGTCTTGCTAATTGCCTATAATTTCCACCTGTTGTCTATTCCATTTTCACAACAGCATGTGAAATTTATTGTCAATCAGTGTTGCTTCCTAAGTGGACAGTTTGATTTCACAGAAGTGTGATTGACTGAGTTACATTGTGTTGTTTAAGTGTTCCCTTTATTTTTTTGAGCAGTGTGTATATATATATATATATTTAACCAGGCAGGTCAGATGAGAACAAATTCTTATTTACAATGACGGCCTACACCGGCCAAACCCGGACGACGCTGGGGCCAATTGTGCGCCGCCCTAATGGACTCCCAATCACGGACGGTTTTGATACAGCCTGGGAATCGAACCAGGGTGTCTGTAGTGACGCCTCAAGCACTGAGATGCAGTGCCTTAGACCGCCGCGCCACTCGGGAGCCCACAAAGATTACATGGACAGGAATAGCCTGATCCCAGATCAGCCCTCTGTGTTGCTTTATGGATACAGACCCAGAGAGAGATGGGAGACAGTGAACCTTATACTTTCAGGGGTCACCATACTTCCTGGTGCGAAGAGAGGAACATCCAGATGACTGACAGTGAAGTTGTCCTTCATCGTAGTTGAATGGTCCATTTCCACCACCAGAACAAGGACAACGACCAGTCTCTGTACAAGGTGAGGGTATGAATACACTGGCTCAGGCCTCTGGCGTTGCCAGGATGGTAGATCAGGTTGTCTGTTCTCCATCCTGACCCCTGTTCTCCATCCTGACTCTTGTTCTCCATCCTGACTCTTGTTCTCCATCCTGACCTCTGTTCTCCATCCTGACCTCTGTTCTCCATCCTGACCTCTGTTCTCCATCCTGACCTCTTGTTCGCCAACCTGACCCCTGTTCTCCATCCTGACCCCTGTTCTCCATCCTGACCTCTTGTTCGCCATCCTGACCCCTGTTCTCCATCCTGACCTCTGTTCTCCATCCTGACCTCTGTTCTCCATCCTGACCTCTGTTCTCCATCCTGACCTCTGTTCTCCATCCTGACCTCTGTTCTCCATCCTGACCTCTGTTCTCCATCCTGACCTCTTGTTCGCCAACCTGACCCCTGTTCTCCATCCTGACCCCTGTTCTCCATC
Source organism: Salmo salar (assembly GCF_905237065.1). Classification (NCBI taxonomy): domain Eukaryota; kingdom Metazoa; phylum Chordata; class Actinopteri; order Salmoniformes; family Salmonidae; genus Salmo; species Salmo salar. The sequence goes on along the minus strand of NC_059455.1, from coordinate 50,526,580 downwards.
CTGACCCCTGTTCTCCATCCTGACCACTTGTTCTCTATCCTGAACTCTGTTCTCTGTTCTTTTCGGAATGTGGAATTTCACAGCTTTAAAGAAAGAAAAACACTGAATTTCACGTCCAGGTTACACAGGTTCTCTCCAGGTAGAAGCTGTCCTTAACTACAGATCTAGAGTCAGATTACTTTACCTCCCAATAGGATGACCAATTTTCCTTTTGGGAAGGCTACTGGGTGTGCAGGCTTTTGTTTCAGCCCTAATCTAACAAACCTGTCGGCAGACCAGCAAGACTTGGTTCTGTGTGCTGAGACTGTGTTCACGTGAACACGTCAACCCTACAAACCCACGGCAGCCTCCCAGGGCAGGAGCACCAGCCACCCCTGCTTTAGGGGGAGGACAGCGTGGCTACGTCCCAAATGGCACCCTATTCCCAACGTAGTGCACTACTTCTTACCAGAGCACCTATGGGCTAACCTGGTTAAAAGTAGTGCACTAAATAGGGAATAAGGTGCCATTTCAGATGGGATGTAGCCCATATCTGACCCTGTATCATTCAGCAGTCAGGGACAACCTCTACCTGAGACCGTCAGAGAAACTTGTGTTTGCTGATTGGACAGAGGATGAGGCACCGGAGAAGGCCTCGCATCCACAGGCAGTGGACCAGAGGGAGGAGGAAGAGGAAGAAGAGGAGGCTGGCTCCTGTAGAACAGTACAGGGCTATCACTGTACTCTCCTCTGGAAGAAAACACTTAGACAGGCCATAACCACTGGAGGAGAACGAACCCTTGGAGAGGAGAGAGAGAGAGGGGGGGTGACGGAGGGAGAGGAGAGAGAGAGAGGAGGGTGACGGAGGGAGAAGAGAGAGAGAGGGGTTTAGGAGGGAGAGGAGAGAGAGAGAGGGGGGTGATGGAGGGAGAGGAGAGAGAGAGGGGGGTGACGGAGAGAGAGGAGAGAGAGAGAGAGAGAGAGAGAGAGAGAGAGTGGGGTAACGGAGGGAGAGAGAGGGGGTGATGGAGGAGAGAGAGAGAAGGGTGATGGAGGGAGAGAGAAAGGGGGGTGACGGAGGGAGAGGAGAGAGAGAGAGAGAGAGGGGTGACGGAGGGAGAGGAGAGAGAGGGAGTGGTAAAGGATGGAGAGAGAGAGAGCGAAGGGTGACGGAGGGAGAGGAGAGAGAGAGAGGGGTGACGGAGGGAGAGGAGAGAGAGAGAGGGGTGACGGAGGGAGAGGAGAGAGAGAGAGGTGTAACGGAGGGAGAGAGAGAGAGAAGGGTGATGGAGGGAGAGAGAGAGGGGAGTGATGGAGTGAGAGGAGAGAGAGGGAGGGGTAACGGAGGGAGAGAGAGAGAAAGAGAGAGAGAAGGGTGATGGAGGGAGAGAGAGAGGGGGTGACGGAGGGGGAGAGAGAGAGGGGTAACGGAGGGAGAGGAGAGAGAGAGGGGTAACAGAGAGAGAGAGAGAGAGAGAAGGGTGATGGAGGGAGAGGAGAGAGAGAGGGGAGTGATGGAGGGAGAGGAGAGAGGGGGTGATGGAGGGAGAGGAGAGAGAGGGGGGTGACGGAAGGAGAGGAGAGAAAGAGAGGGGTGACGGAGGGAGAGGAGAGAGAGAGGGGTGACGGAGGGAGAGGAGAGAGAGAGGGGGGTGACGGAAGAAGAGGAGAGAGAGAGAGGGGTGACGGAGGGAGAGGAGAGAGAGAGGGGAGTGATGGAGGGAGAGGAGAGAGGGGGTGATGGAGGGAGAGGAGAGAGAGGGGGGTGACGGAAGGAGAGGAGAGAAAGAGAGGGGTGACGGAGGGAGAGGAGAGAGAGAGGGGTGACGGAGGGAGAGGAGAGAGAGAGGGGGGGTGACGGAAGAAGAGGAGAGAGAGAGAGGGGTGACGGAGGGAGAGGAGAGAGAGAGGGGGGGTGACGGAGGGAGAGGAGAGAGAGAGGGGGGGTGACGGAGGGAGAGAGAGAGGGGAGTGATGGAGGGAGAGGAGAGAGAGAGGGGAGTGACGGAGGGAGAGGAGAGAGAGAGAGGGGTGACGGAGGGAGAGGAGAGAGAGAGAGAGAGGGGTGACGGAGGGAGAGGAGAGAGAGAGGGGGGTGACGGAGGGAGAGGAGAGAGAGAGGGGGGTGACGGAGGGAGAGAGAGAGGGGAGTGATGGAGGGAGAGGAGAGAGAGAGGGGAGTGACGGAGGGAGAGGAGAGAGAGAGGGGGGTGACGGAGGGAGAGGAGAGAGAGAGAGGGGTGACGGAGGGAGAGGAGAGAGAGAGAGGGGTGACGGAGGGAGAGGAGAGAGAGGGGGAGGAAAAGAGAGAGGGGGGTGATGGAGGGAGAGGAGAGAGAGAGAGGGGTGATGGAGGGAGAGGAGAGAGAGGGGGTCATGGAGGAAGGAGAGAGAGGGGTGATGGAGGGAGAGAGAGAGAGAGAGGGAGGGAGGGAGAGAGAGGAGGGTGATGGAGGGAGAGGAGAGAGAGGGGGGTGATGGAGGGAGAGGAGAGAGAGAGAGGGGTAACGGAAGGAGAGAGAGGAGGGTGATGGAGGGAGAGGAGAGAGAGAGGGGAGTGATGGAGGGAGAGGAGAGAGAGAGGGGAGTGATGGAGGGAGAGGGGAGAGAGAGGGGGTGACGGAGGGAGAGGAGAGAGAGAGGTAGAGATGTGTATGTACATCCTGGGAGTAAAGGAGACGGCTGAAGCACAAACTGATGTGGGATCAGGCTAAGAGGTACAGTAGGGTAATCCCATGTAGACATATTTAAAGCCGTTCCAGTAATCCCATGTAGACATATATACCAGTAGAATGTTCTATATACAGTGAGGGAAAAAGGTATTTGATCACCTGCTGATTTTGTACGTTTGCCCACTGACAAAGAAATGATTAATCTATAATATTAATGGTAGGTTTATTTGAACAGTGAGAGACAGGATAACAACAAAAAAATCCAGAAAACGCATGTCAAAAATGTTATAAATTGATTTGCATTTTAATGAGGGAAATAAGTATTTGACCCCCTCTCAATCAGAAAGATTTCTGGCTCCCAGTTGTCTTTTATACAGGTAACGAGCTGAGATTAGGAGCACACTCTTAAAGGGAGTGCTCCTAATCTCAGTTTGTTACCTGTATAAAAGACACCTGTCCACAGAAACAATCAATCAATCAGATTCCAAACTCTCCACCATGGCCAAGACCAAAGATCTCTCCAAGGATGTCAGGGGCAAGATTGTAGACCTACACAAGGCTGGAATGAGCTACAAGACCATCGCCAAGCAGCTTGGTGAGAAGGTGACAACAGTTGGTGCGATTATTCGCAAATGGAAGAAACACAAAAGAACTGTCAATCTCCCTCGGCCTGGGGCTCCATGCAGATCTCACCTCGTGGAGTTGCAATGATCATGAGAACGGTGAGGAATCAGCCCAGAACTACACGGGAGGATCTTGTCAATGATCTCAAGGCAGCTGGGACCATAGTCACCAAGAAAACAATTGGTAACACACTACGCCGTGAAGGACTGAAATCCTGCAGCGCCCGCAATGTCCCCCTGCTCAAGAAAGCACATATACATGCCCGTCTGAAGTTTGCCAATGAACATCTGAATGATTCAGAGGACAACTGGGTGAAAGTGTTGTGGTCAGATGAGACCAAAATGGAGCTCTTTGGCATCAACTCAACTCGCCGTGTTTGGAGGAGGAGGAATGCTGCCTATGACCCCAAGAACACCATCCCCACTGTCAAACATGGAGGTGGAAACATTATGCTTTGGGGGTGTTTTTCTGTTAAGGGGACAGGACAACTCCACCGCATCAAAGGGACGATGGACGGGGCCATGTACCGTCAAATCTTGGGTGAGAACCTCCATCCCTCAGCCAGGGCATTGAAAATGGGTCGTGGATGGATATTCCAGCATGACAATGACCCAAAACACACGGCCAAGGCAACAAATGAGTGGCTCAAGAAGAAGCACATTAAGGTCCTGGAGTGGCCTAGCCAGTGTCCAGACCTTAATCCCATAGAAAATCTGTGGAGGGAGCTGAAGGTTCGAGTTGCCAAACGTCATCCTCGAAACCTTAATGACTTGGAGAAGATCTGCAAAGAGGAGTGGGACAAAATCCCTCCTGAGATGTGTGCAAACCTGGTGGCCAACTACAAGAAACGTCTGACCTCTGTGATTGTCAACAAGGGTTTTGCCACCAAGTACTACGTCTTGTTTTGCAGAGGGGTCAAATACTTATTTCCCTCATTAAAATGCAAATAATTTAAAACATTTTTGACATGCGTTTTTCTGGATTATTTTGTTGTTATTCTGTCTCTCACTGTTCAAATAAACCTACCATTAAAATGAAAGACTGATCATTTTTTTGTCAGTGGGAAAACGTACAAAATCAGCAGGGGATCAAATACATTTTCCCCCTCACTGTACCAAGGCAATATTAGAGTTGAGGTACAGTATGTATAATTCAGTTAGTTTATTTCTTAGTTAGTTAGTGACTTACCAGTATGAAACTGGGGTTGTTGCGGTTCCTCCAGTTGAAGGATGGAACACTGATCTCTGGGTACTGGTTGTCATGGAGAACCTGACAACCACTGTGGGTGTGGCCACTGAGAACCAGGCGGGGCTTAAACCACTGCAGCAGCTGGGAGGTGGAAGGAGGGTGAGAACCAATCAAACACGCTTGATAACCAGTTCCTGTATCTGTTCAGATCACCACCCTAATGAAATTCTGACTTTACAAATCGGAAAGTCTTCAGACCCCTTCCCAAATTCCACATATTGTTATGTTATTCAAAAATGTATCAAATTATTTCCCACCCCCCTCACCAATCTACACAAAATACCCGATAATAACAAAGAGAAAACAGTTTTCTAGATATTTTTGTAAATGTATTAAAAATAAAAAAAACTGAAACACCTTATTTACATAAGTAGTCAGACCCTTTACTATGAGACTTGAAATTGAGCTCGGGTGCATCCTGTTTCCACTGATCATCCTTGAGATGTTTGTACAACTTTATTGGAGTCCACCTGTGGTAAATTCAATTGATTGGACATGATTTTGAAAGGCACACAGATGTCTATATAAGGCCCCACAGTTGACTGTGCATGTCAGAACAAAAACCAAGCCATGAGGTTCGAAGGAATTGTCCCTAGAGCTCAGAGACAGGATTGTGTAGAGGCAGAGATCTGGGGAAGGGTACCAAAACATGAACGGTCACCTTCCAATAGGACAACAACCCTAAGCACACAGCCAAGACAATGCAGGAGTGGCTTCGGGACAAGGCTCTGTCCTTGAGTGGACCAGCCAGAGCACGGACTTGAACCCGATCGAACATCTCTGGAGACAGCTGAAAATAGCTGTGCAGCAATGCTCCCCATCAAACCTGACAGAGCTTGAGAGGATCTGCATAGAAGAATGGGAGAAACTCCCCAAATACAGGTGTGCCAAGCTTGCAGCATCATACCCAAGAAGACTCGAGGCTGTAATCGCTGCCAAAGGTGCTTCAACAAAGTACTGAGTAAAGAGTCTGAATACTTATGTAAATGTGATAGTTCTATATTTTTTTTATACATTTTCAAAAATGTATAAAAAACTTTTTCTTTGTCATTATGGGGTATTGTGATGTCATTGTGGTGTATTGTGATGTCATTATGGGGTATTGTGATGTCATTATGGGGTATTGTGATGTCATTGTGGTGTATTGTGATGTCATTATGGGGTATTGTGATGTCATTATGGGGTATTGTGATGTCATTATGGGGTATTGTGTGTAGATTGATGGGGGGAAAAACAATTTAATACATTTTAGAATAAGGCTGTAATGTAACAAAATGTGGAAAAAGTGAAGGGGTTTGAATACTTCCCGAATGCACTATATATCCTATAGTACCGGGTGGCCCTCAACAAAATAATAATTTACTGGATAACCAAGACGCCCATAAAAGATGCTCTGCTGATGAAAGGTAAGAGAGAGCTGCATTATGACCACTGGCCACATTATAGATGTTGAAAGCGGCAGGTAGCCTAGTGGGGCCTAGTGGTTAGAGGCAGGCAACAATAACAGCAATGGAGTTAGCCTGGTCCCAGATCAGTTTGGGCTCTTGCCATCATTGGTCCACGTACCCTGTGAGAGGCCTCCTGAGACAGCACGTCGTACTTCTCTCTGAACAGCAGGTGGCGCTCTTCAGGAGGAGCAGCGTCCCGACCCGTACAGCCCGCATCACTCACCCGGTAAAGAGGGTAATGCTAAGGGAGAAACAGACAGACAGGAACATCTGGCCAGCTGTTGAATACCTGGCTTTCCAACAGGGAAATACTAACATGTACATGAAATATTACAGAAAAATACAAAAGACAATGTCACAAGTTCCAGATACATTTGAAAATTAGAAACAACTGCAGCAATCACGAACGGTGTTGTCAACCAGCGTCTTAAAAGCAGGACGCTGACTTCCCTAACCGACTTCCCTAGCATGTTCCAGGATGAAGGGGCATTATGGGAAACATATTGCTTCCCCATCTCTACACTATGTAGTAGGGGTTATTACTATGTAACTAATGTTACTATGTAATAGTGTAGTGGTTATTACTATGTAACAGTGTAGTGGTTATTACTATGTAATAGGGGTTATTACTATGTAACAGTGTAGTGGTTATTACTATGTAATAGGTGTTATTACTATGTAACACTGTAGTGGTTAATACTATGTAACACTGTAGTGGTTATTACTATGGAATAGGGGTTATTACTGTGTAACAGTGTAGTGGTTATTACTATGGAATAGGGGTTATTACTATGTAACAGTGTAGTGGTTATTACTATGTAATAGGGGTTATTACTATGTAATAGGGGTTATTACTATGTAATAGTGTAGTGTTTATTACTATGTAATAGGGGTTATTACTATGTAACAGTGTTGTGGTTATTACTATGTAATAGGTGTTATTACTATGTAACAGTGTAGTGGTTAATACTATGTAACAGTGTAGTGGTTATTACTATGTAACAGGGGTTATTACTATGTAACAGGGGTTATTACTATGTAATAGGGGTTATTACTATGTAATAGGGGTTATTACTATGTAACAGTGTAGTGGTTATTACTATGTAACAGTGTAGTGGTTATTACTATGTAATAGGGGTTATTACTATGTAATGGGGTTATTACTATGTAACAGTGTAGTGTTATTACTATGTAATAGTGTAGTGGCTGTTACTATGTAATAGTGTAGGGGTTATTACTATGTAACAGTGTAGTGTTATTACTATGTAATAGTGTAGTGGCTGTTACTATGTAATAGTATAGTGGTTATTACTATGTAACAGTGTAGTGGTTATTACTATGTAATAGTGTAGTGGCTGTTACTATGTAATATTGTAGTGGTTATTACTATCTAACAGTGTAGGGGTTATTACTATGTAATAGTGTAGTGGTTATTACTATGTAACAGTGTAGTGGTTATTACTATGTAATAGGGGTTATTACTGTGAACAGTGTAGTGGTTATTACTATGTAACAGTGTAGGGGTTATTACTATGTAATATCAAATCAAATCAAATTTATTTTTATATAGCCCTTCGTACATCAGCTGATATTCTCAAAGTGCTGTACAGAAACCCAGCCTAAAACCCCAAACAGCAAGCAAAGCATGTGAAAGGGGTTATTACTATATAACATTGGTTATTACTATGTAATAGGGGTTATTACTATGTAATAGGGGTTAGGGGTTATTACTATGTAATAGGGGTTATTACTATGTAACAGTGTAGTGGTTATTACTATGTAATAGGGGTTATTACTATGTAACAGTGTAGTGGTTGTTACTATGTAACAATGTAGTGGTTATTACTATGTAATAATATAGTGGTTATTACTATGTAACAGTGTTGTGTTATTACTATGTAATAGTATAGTGGTTATTACTATGTAACAGTGTAGTGGTTATTGTTATCTAATAAAGAGAGTATCTACCTGCAGGATGATAGGTGGTGTAGAAGGATAGGTCCATGCGTCTTGGCAGTATTCTCTTATAATGCTGGACTCAGAATTCTGGCAGATAATAAAACAAAGATAACAAAATAAAGATAACAAAACATGAAGATAACAAAACATGACTATAACAAAACATGAAAGTGAAACAGAGTAGAGCAGCATCGAGCATTGTGGTACATACAGTCACAATAGACACGCAGCTGTTTTATCGCGCGTGCAATGTTTTCCAAGAACCTTCTCCCCCGATTGCTCAGTTTGTCCGGGCGGCCAGCTCTAGGAAGAGTCTTGGTGGTTCCAAACTTATTACATTTAAGAATGATGGAAGCCACTGTGTTCTTGGGGACCTTTAATTCTGCAGAAATGTTTTGGTACCCTTCCCCAGATCTGTGCCTCGACACAATCCTGTCTCGGAGCTCTACGGACAATTCCTTCGACCTCATGGCTTGGTTTTTTGCTCTGACATGCACTGTCAACTGTGGGACCTTCATGTAGACAGCTGTGTGCCTTTCCAAATCATGTCCAATCAATTGAATTTACCACAGGTGGACTCCAAGTTGTAGAAACATCAAGGATGATCAATGGAAACAGGATGAACCTGAGCTCAATTTCGAGTCTCATAGCAAAGGGTCTGAATACTTATGTAAATAAGGTGTTTCTGTTTTAAATGTTGAATAAATTAGGAAAACCTGTTTTCTCTTTGTCATTATGGGTATTGTGTGTAGATTTTATTTCACCTTTATTTAGCCAGGTAGGCAAGTTGAGAACAAGTTCTCATTTACAATTGCGACCTGGCCAAGATTAAGCAAAGCAGTTCGACACATACAAAAACACAGAGTAGAAAAGTAAGTCTATATACAATGTGAGCAAATGAGGTGAGATAAGGGAGGTAAAGGCAAAAAAGGCAATGGTGGCAAAGTAAATACAATATAGCAAGTAAAACACTGGAATGGTAGATTTGTAGTGGAAGAAAGTGCAAAGTAGAAATAGAAATAATGGGGTGCGGAGGAGCAAAATAAATAAATACAGTAGGGGAAGAGGTAGTTGGTTGGGCTAAATTATAGATGGGCTATGTACAGGTGCAGTAATCTGTGAGCTGCTCTGACAGCTGGTGCTTAAAGCTAGTGAGGGAGATAAGTGTTTCCAGTTTCAGAGATTTTTGTAGTTCGTTCCAGTCATTGGCAGCAGAGAACTGGAAGGAGAGGAGACGGCCAAAGGAGGAATTGGCTTTGGGGGTGACCAGAGAGATATACCTGCTGGAGCGCGTGCTACAGGTGGGTGCTGCTATGGTGACCAGTGAGCGGAGATAAGGGGGGACTTTACCTAGCAGGGTCTTGTAGATGACCTGGAGCCAATGTGTTTGGCGACGATTATGAAGCGAAGGCCAGCCAACGTGAGCGTACAGGTCGCAGTGGTGGGTAGTATATGGGGCTTTGGTGACAAAACGGATGGCACTGTGATAGACTGCATCCAGTTTATTGAGTAGGGTATTGGAGGCTATTTTGTAAATGACATCGCCGAAGTCGAGGATTGGTAGGATGGTCAGTTTTACGAGGGTATGTTAGGCAGCATGAGTGAAGGATGCTTTGTTGCGAAATAGCAAGCCAATTCTAGATTTAACTTTGGATTGGAGATGATTGATGTGAGTCTGGAAGGAGAGTTTACAGTCTAACCAGACACCTAGGTATTTGTAGTTGTCCACATATTCTAAGTCAGAACCGTCCAGAGTAGTGATGCTGGACGGGCAGGCAGGTGCATGCAGCGATCGGTTGAAGAGCATGCATTTAGTTTTACTTGTATTTAAGAGCAGTTGGAGGCCACGGATGGAGAGTTGTATGGCATTGAAGCTCGTCTGGAGGGTTGTTAATCTTACATCTAGACGTTCCGCTAGCGGAACACCTGCTCCAATATCCAATGATGGGCGTGGCGCGAAATACAAAGTCCTCGAAGATCCAAAAACTACCATTTTTCAAACATATGACTATTTTACACCATTTTAAAGACAAGACTCTCGTTTATCTAACCACACTGTCCGATTTCAAAAAGGCTTTACAGCGAAAGCAAAACATTAGATTATGTCAGCAGAGTACCCAGCCAGAAATAATCAGACACCCATTTTTCAAGCTAGCATATAATGTCACCTAAACCCAAACCACAGCTAAATGCAGCACTAACCTTTGATAATCTTCATCAGATGACACTCCTAGGACATTATGTTATACAATACATGCATGTTTTGTTCAATCAAGTTCATATTTATATCAAAAAACAGCTTTTTACATTAGCATGTGACGTTCAGAACTAGCATACACACCGAAACTTCCGGTGAATTTACTAAATTACTCACGATAAACGTTCACAAAAAACATAATTATTTTAAGAATTATAGATACAGAACTCCTTTATGCAATCGCCATGTCCGATTTTAAAATAGCTTTTCGGTGAAAGCACATTTTGCAATATTCTGAGTAGATAGCCCGGCCATCACGGGCTAGCTATTTAGACACCCACCAAGTTTAGCCCTCACCAAAGTCAGATTTACTATAAGAAAAATTGGATTACCTTTGCTGTTCTTCGTCAGAATGCACTCCCGGGACTTCTACTTCAATAACAAATGTTGGTTTAGTTCCAAATAATCCATAGTTATATCCAATTAGCGGCGTTTTGTTGTGCGTTCAAGACACTATCCGAAGGGTGACGAAGGGTTACGCGCCCGACGCGTTTCGTGACAAAAAATGTCTAAATATTCCATTACCGTACTTCGAAGCATGTCAACCGCTGTTTAAAATCAATTTTTATGCGATTTTTCTCGTAAAAAAGCGATAATATTCTGACCGGGAAACCCTGTTTTCGTTCAAAGACGAAAAAATAAAAATATGGTGTCGCCTCGTGCATGCGCCTCAGTCTCATTGTTCTCAGATCGACCACTATCCAAATGCGCTACTGTTTTTCAGCCAGGGGCTCCAAAGGCATCATTCAGCGTTTTGCCGCCTTCTGAGAGCCTATGGGAGCCGTAGGAAGTGTCACGTTACAGCAGAGATCCTCAGTTTTCAATAAAGAGAGTGTAGAAGGCCAAGAAATGGTCAGAGAGGGCACTTCCTGTAAGGAATCTTCTCAGGTTTTGGCCTGCCAAATGAGTTCTGTTATACTAACAGACACCATTCAAACAGTTTTAGAAACTGTGTGTTTTCTATCCAAAGCTAATAATTATATGCATATTCTAGTTTCTGGGCAGGAGTAATAATCAGATTAAATCGGGTACGTTTTTTATCCGGACGTGAAAATACTGCCCCCTAGCCATAACAGGTTAACACAGTGTCCAAAGAAGGGCCAGAAGTATACAGAATGGTGTCGTCTGCGTAGAGGTGGATCAGAGACTCACCAGCAGCAAGAGCGACATCATTGATGTATACAGAGAAGAGAGTTGGCCCAAGAATTGAACCCTGTGGCACCTCCATAGAGACTGCCAGAGACCCAGACAACAGGCCATCCGATTTGACACATTGAACTCTATCAGAGAAGTAGTTGGTGAACCATGCAAGGCAATCATTTGAGAAACCAAGGCTATTGTGTCTGCCAATGAGGATGTGTTGATTGACAAGAGTCGAAAGCCTTGGCCAGGTCAATGAATACGGCAGCACAGTATTGTTTCTTATCGATGGCGGTTACGATATCGTTTAGGACCTTGAGTGTGGCTGAGGTGCACCCATGACCAGCTCTGAAACCAGATTGCATAGTGGAGGGATTCGAAATGGTCGGTAATCTGTTTGTTGACTTGGCTTTCGAAGACCTTAGAAAGGCAGGGTAGGATAGATATAGGTCTGTAGCAGTTTGGGTCAAGAGTGTCCCCCCCTTTGAAGAGGGGGATGACCGCAGCTGCTTTCCAATCTTTGGGAATCTCAGACGACACGAAAGAGAGGTTGAACAGGCTAGTAATAGGGGTTGCAACAATTTCGGCAGACAATTTTAGAAAGAAAGGGTCCAGATTGTCTAGCCTAGCTGATTTGTAGGGTCCAGATTTTGCAGCTCTTTCAGAACATCAGCTGACTGGATTTGGGAGAAGGAGAAATGGGGAAGGCTTGGGCGAATAGCTGTGGGGGGTGCAGTGCTGTTGACCGCGGTAGGGATAGCCAGGGGGAAAGCGTGGCCAGCCGTAGAAAAATGCTTATTGAAATTCTCAATTATAGTGGAATTATCGGTGGTGACAGAGTTTCCAATTCTCAGTGCAGTGGGCAGCTGGGAGGAGGTGTTCTTATTCTCCATGGACTTTACAGTGTCTCAGAACTCTTTTGAGTTTGTGTTGCAGGAAGCAAATTTCTGTTTGAAAAAGCTAGCCTTGGCTTTTCTAACTGCCTGTGTATACTGGTTTCTAACTTCCCTGAAATGTTGCATATCGCCGGGGCTATTCGATGCTAATGCAGAACCGCCACAGGATGTTTTTGTGTTGGTTAAGGGCAGTCAGGTCTGGAGAGAACCAAGGGCGATATCTGTTCCTGGTTCTAAATTTCTTGAATGTGGCATGCTTATTTAAGATGGTGAGGAAGGCATTGAAATAAAATAACCAGGCATCCTCTATTGACGGGATGAGGTCAATATCCTTCCAGGATACCCGGGCCAGGTCGATTAGAAAGGCTTGCTCGCTGAAGTGTTTCAGGGAGCGTTTGACAGTGTTGAGAGGAAAAACCTTTTTTTTAATCCATTTTAGAATAAGGCTGTAATGCAATTATGAGTAAAGCAGTACGTAAACATTATTAAAGTGACTAGTGTTCCATTATTAAAGTGGCCAGTGATTCCAAGTCTATGTTTATAGGGCAGCAGCCTCTAAGGTGCAGGGTTGAGTAACCGGGTGGTAGCCGGCTAGTGATGGCAATTTAACAATCTGATGGCCTTGAGATAGAAGCTGTTTTTCAGTCTCTCGGTCCCAACTTCGATGCACCTGTACTGACCTCGCCTTCTGAATGACAGCGAGGTGAACAGGCAGTGGCTCGGGTGGTTATTGTCCTTGATGATCTTTTTGGCCTTCCTGTGGCATCGGGTGCTATAGCTGTCCTGGAGGACAGGTAGTTTGCCCCCGGTGATGCGTTGGGGAGACCGCACCACCCTCTGGAGAGCCCTGTGGTTGCGGGTGGTGCAGTTGCCGTACCAGGCAGTGAAGGCCCTCATCTTCTTCCTGTAAGCTGTCTCGTCATTGTTGGTAATCAAGCCTACTACTGTTGTATCGTCTGCAAACTTGATGATTGAGTTGGAGGCGTGCATGGCCACACAGTCATGGGTGAACAGGGAGTAGAGGAGGGGGCTGAGCACGCTGCCTTGTGGGGCCCCTGTGTTGAGCATCAGCAAAGTGGAGATGTTGTTTCCTACCTTCACCACCTGGGGGCGGCCTGTCAGGAAGTCCAGGACCCAGTTACACAGGGCATGGTTCAGACCCAGGGCCTCCAGCTTAATGACGAGTTTGGAGGGTACTATGGTGTTGAATGCTGAGCTATAGTCAATGAACAGCATTCTTACATAGGTATTCCTCTTGTCCAGATGGGATAGGGCAGTGTGCAGAGTGATGACGATTGCATCGTCAGTGGACCTATTGGGGCAGTAAGCAAATTGTAGTGGGTCTAGGGTGTCAGGTAAGGTAGAGGAGATATGATCCTTGACTAGTCTATCAAAGCACTTCATGATGGCAGAAGTGAGTGCTACGGGGCGAAAGTAATTTAGTTCAGTTATCATTGCTTTCTTGGGTTCTTCAGTTATCTTTGCCCCCGCCCCCCGCCTTTCTTCTTCCCAGAAAGTTCTTTATTCCTGTCTGTGTGATGTACTGAGAACCCAGCTGGCTGTATGGACGGGGGACAGTATATCCGGAGAGAGCCATGTTCTCGTTGAAAACAGAGTATGTTACAATCCCTGATGTCTCTCTGGAAGGAGATCCTCGCCCTGAGTTTGTCTACTTTATTATCCAGAGCCTGACCATTAGCGAGTAATATACTCAGAAGCGGTGGATGGTGTACACGCCTCCTGAGTCGGACTAGAAGTCCACTCCGAATACCTCTTCTCCCCCAGCGGACTGTTGGAGCAGCCTTTGGAATAAGTTCAATTTCCCTGAGGGGTACGAACAAATGATCCATTTCAGGAAAGTCGTATTTCTGGTCGTAACGAATCAGACTGATTCCAGCTTTAACTCCTTTAAATGTCTGTGTTGTAGAGGGCACTCACTGGGAACAGTTTAGGTCCCTGGACAGTGTGTGTGTGTGGTAGAAGACCCACCTGTAGTAGTGAACAGTTTAGGTCCCTGGACAGTGTGTGTGTGTGTGTGTGTGTGTGTGTGTGTGTGTGTGTGTGTAGAAGCCACCTGATGTAGTGTCGTTGGGTCTTGGAAGTGTGTGTGTGTGTGTGTGTGTGTGTGTGTGTGTGTGTGTGTGTGTGTGTGTGTGTGTGTGTGTGTGTGTGTGTGTGTGTTAGAAGACCCACCTGAAGTAGTGAACAGTTGAGGTCTCTGGACAGTGTGTGTGTGTGTGTGTGTGTGTGTGTGTGTGTGTGTGTGTGTGTGTGTGTGTGTGTGTGTGTGTGTGTGTGTGTGTGTGTGTGTGGTTAGAAGACCCACCTGAAGTAGTGAACAGTTGAGGTCTCTGGACAGTGTGTAAAGCTGTTTCTCCACTGATTGGCAGATAGGACAACCGTCACCATGCAAAGCCACGCTGTTGACCAATAGAAAGCTAGAGAAAAAAACAATGAGAAACAAAACACCCGTTCACTAGTACAGAGACAGAGAGAGACGACACCTTAGGGTTTATACAGGAGAGAGACAACACCTTAGGGTTTATACAGTAGAGAGACGACACCTTAGGGTTTATACAGTAGAGAGACAGCACCTTAGGGTTTATACAGTAGAGAGACAACACCTTAGGGTTTATACAGTAGAGAGACAAAACCTTAGGGTTTATACAGTAGAGAGACAGAGACAAAACCTTAGGGTTCATACAGTAGAGAGAAGACACCTTAGGGTTTATACAGTAGAGAGACAAAACCTTAGGGTTTATACAGTAGAGAGACGACACCTTAGGGTTTATACAGTAGAGAGACGACACCTTAGGGTTTATACAGTAGAGAGACGACACCTTAGGGTTTATACAGTAGAGAGACGACACCTTAGGGTTTATACAGTAGAGAGACGACACCTTAGGGTTTATACAGTAGAGAGACGACACCTTAGGGTTTATACAGTAGAGAGACAACACCTTAGGGTTTATACAGGAGAGAGACGACACCTTAGGGTTTATACAGTAGAGAGACGACACCTTAGGGTTTATACAGTAGAGAGACAGAGACGACACCTTAGGATTCATACAGTAGAGAGACAACACCTTAGGGTTTATACAGTAGAGAGACAGAGACAACACCTTAGGGTTTATACAGTAGAGAGACGACACCTTAGGGTTTATACAGTAGAGAGACAACACCTTAGGGTTTATACAGTAGAGAGACGACACCTTAGGGTTCATACAGTAGAGAGACGACACCTTAGGGTTTATACAGTAGAGAGACGACACCTTAGGGTTCATACAGTAGAGAGACAACACCTTAGGGTTCATACAGTAGAGAGACGACACCTTAGGATTTATACAGTAGAGAGACAACACCTTAGGGTTTATACAGTAGAGAGACGACACCTTAGGGTTCATACAGTAGAGAGACGACACCTTAGGGTTTATACAGTAGAGAAACAGAGACAACACCTTAGGGTTCATACGGTAGAGAGACGACACCTTAGGGTTTATACAGTAGAGAGACAACACCTTAGGGTTCATACAGTAGAGAGACGACACCTTAGGGTTCATACAGTAGAGAGACAGAGACAACACCTTAGGGCTCATACAGTAGAGAGACGACACCTTAGGGTTTATACAGTAGAGAGACGACACCTTAGGGTTCATACAGTAGAGAGACAACACCTTAGGGTTTATAAAGTAGAGAGACGAACCTTAGGGTTTATACAGAGAGAGACACCTTAGGGTTCATACGGTAGAGAGACGACACCTTAGGGTTTATACAGTAGAGAGACGACACCTTAGGGTTTATACAGTAGAGAGACGACACCTTAGGGTTTATACAGTAGAGAGACAACACCTTAGGGTTTATACAGTAGAGAGACAAAACCTTAGGGTTTATACAGTAGAGAGACGACACCTTAGGGTTTATACAGGAGAGAGACGACACCTTAGGGTTTATACAGTAGAGAGACAACACCTTAGGGTTTATACAGTAGAGAGACGACACCTTAGGGTTTATACAGTAGAGAGACGACACCTTAGGGTTTATACAGTAGAGAGACGACACCCTTAGGGTTTATACAGTACAGAGACGACACCTTAGGGTTTATACAGTAGAGAGACGACACCTTAGGGTTTATACAGTAGAGAGACGACACCTTAGGGTTTATACAGTAGAGAGACGACACCTTAGGGTTTATACAGTAGAGAGACGACACCTTAGGATTTATACAGTAGTGAGACGACACCTTAGGATTTATACAGTAGTGAGACGACACCTTAGGGTTTATACAGTAGAGAGACGACACCTTAGGATTTATACAGTAGAGAGACAGAGACAACACCTTAGGGTTTATACAGTAGAGAGACAACACCTTAGGGTTCATACAGTAGAGAGACGACACCTTAGGATTTATACAGTAGAGAGACAGAGACAACACCTTAGGGTTTATACAGTAGAGAGACGACACCTTAGGGTTTATACAGTAGAGAGACGACACCTTAGGATTTATACAGTAGAGAGACGGACACCCTTA
The DNA here is from genome assembly GCF_905237065.1 of Salmo salar. Taxonomy (NCBI): domain Eukaryota; kingdom Metazoa; phylum Chordata; class Actinopteri; order Salmoniformes; family Salmonidae; genus Salmo; species Salmo salar. Next base: position 50,509,829 of record NC_059455.1, on the reverse strand, counting down.
GTGTTCATACAGTAGAGAGACAACACCTTAGGGTTCATACAGTAGAGAGACAACACCTTAGGGTTTATACAGTAGAGAGACAACACCTTAGGGTTTATACAGTAGAGAGACAACACCTTAGTGTTCATACAGTAGAGAGACAACACCTTAGGGTTTATACAGTAGAGAGACAGAGACAACACCTTAGGGTTTATACAGTAGAGAGACAACACCTTAGGGTTTATACAGTAGAGAGACAACACCTTAGGGTTTATACAGTAGAGAGACAGAGACAACACCTTAGTGTTCATACAGTAGAGAGACAACACCTTAGGGTTTATACAGTAGAGAGACGACACCTTAGGGTTTATACAGTAGAGAGACAACACCTTAGTGTTTATACAGTAGAGAGACAACACCTTAGTGTTTATACAGTAGAGAGACAACACCTTAGGGTTTATACAGTAGAGAGACAACACCTTAGGGTTTATACAGTAGAGAGACCGACACACCTTAGTGTTCATACAGTAGAGAGACAACACCTTAGGGTTTATACAGTAGAGAGACAACACACCTTAGGGTTTATACAGTAGAGAGACAACACCTTAGGGTTTATACAGTGGAGAGACAACACCTTAGGGTTTATACAATAGAGAGAGGACACCTTAGGGTTTATACAGTAGAGAGACAGCACCTTAGGGTTCATACAGTAGAGAGACAGCACCTTAGGGTTTATACAGTAGAGAGACGACACCCTTAGGGTTTATACAGTAGAGAGACGACACCTTAGGGTTTATACAGTAGAGAGACGACACCTTAGGGTTTATACAGTAGAGAGACAACACCTTAGGGTTTATACAGTAGAGAGACAGCACCTTAGGGTTCATACAGTAGAGAGACAACACCTTAGGGTTTATACAGTAGAGAGACGACACCTTAGGGTTTATACAGTAGAGAGACAGAGACAACACCTTAGGGTTCATACAGTAGAGAGACGACACCTTAGGGTTCATACAGTAGAGAGACAGCACCTTAGGGTTCATACAGTAGAGAGACAGAGACAACACCTTAGGGTTTATACATTAGAGAGACGACACCTTAGGGTTCATACAGTAGAGAGACGACACCTTAGGGTTCATACAGTAGAGAGACGACACCTTAGGGTTCATACAGTAGAGAGACGACACCTTAGGGTTCATACAGTAGAGAGACGACACCTTAGGGTTCATACAGTAGAGAGACGACACCTTAGGGTTCATACAGTAGAGAGACGACACCTTAGGGTTCATACAGTAGAGAGACGACACCTTAGGATTTATACAGTAGTGAGACGACACCATAGGATTTATACAGTAGTGAGACGACACCTTAGGGTTTATACAGTAGAGAGACGACACCTTAGGGTTTATACAGTAGAGAGACGACACCTTAGGGTTTATACAGTAGAGAGACGACACCTTAGGGTTTATACAGTAGAGAGACGACACCTTAGGGTTTATACAGTAGAGAGACGACACCTTAGGGTTTATACAGTAGAGAGACGACACCTTAGGGTTTATACAGTAGAGAGACAGAGACAACACCTTAGGGTTTATACAGTAGAGAGACAACACCTTAGGGTTTATACAGTAGAGAGACAGAGACAACACCTTAGGGTTTATACAGTAGAGAGACGACACCTTAGGGTTCATACAGTAGAGAGACAGCACCTTAGGGTTCATACAGTAGAGAGACAGAGACAACACCTTAGGGTTTATACAGTAGAGAGACGACACCTTAGGGTTCATACAGTAGAGAGACAGCACCTTAGGGTTCATACAGTAGAGAGACAGAGACAACACCTTAGGGTTCATTCAGTAGAGAGACAACACCTTAGGGTTCATACAGTAGAGAGACGACACCTTAGGGTTTATACAGGAGAGAGACGACTCCTTAGGGTTTATACAGGAGACAGACGACACCTTAGGGTTTATACAGTAGAGAGACGACACCTTAGTGTTCATACAGTAGAGAGACAACACCTTAGGGTTTATGCAGTAGAGAGACAACACCTTAGGGTTTATACAGTAGAGAGACAACACCTTAGGCTTTATACAGTAGAGAGACAGAGACAACACCTTAGGGTTTATACAGTAGAGAGACGACACCTTAGGATTGATACAGTAGAGAGACAACACCTTAGGCTTTATACAGTAGAGAGACAGAGACAACACCTTAGGGTTTATACAGTAGAGAGACGACACCTTAGGGTTCATACAGTAGAGAGACAGCACCTTAGGGTTCATACAGTAGAGAGACAGAGACAACACCTTAGGGTTTATACAGTAGAGAGACGACACCTTAGGGTTTATACAGTAGAGAGACAACACCTTAGGGTTTATACAGTAGAGAGACAGAGACAACACCTTAGGGTTTATACAGTAGAGAGACGACACCTTAGGGTTCATACAGTAGAGAGACAACACCTTAGGGTTCATACAGTAGAGAGACAACACCTTAGGGTTTATACAGTAGAGAGACGACACCTTAGGGTTCATACAGTAGAGAGACAACACCTTAGGGTTTATACAGTAGAGAGACAACACCTTAGGGTTCATACAGTAGAGAGACAACACCTTAGGGTTTATACAGTAGAGAGACAACACCTTAGGGTTTATACAGGAGAGAGACGACACCTTAGGGTTTATACAGTAGAGAGACGACACCTTAGGGTTTATACAGTAGAGAGCAGAGACAACACCTTAGGGTTTATACAGTAGAGAGACAACACCTTAGGGTTCATACAGTAGAGAGACAACACCTTAGGGTTCATACAGTAGAGAGACGACACCTTAGGGTTCATACAGTAGAGAGACGACACCTTAGGGTTCATACAGTAGAGAGACACACCTTAGGGTTTATACAGTAGAGAGACGACACCTTAGGGTTTATACAGTAGAGAGACGACACCTTAGGGTTTATACAGTAGAGAGACAACACCTTAGGGTTTATACAGTAGAGAGACGACACCCTTAGGGTTTATACAGTAGAGAGACAACACCTTAGGGTTCATACAGTAGAGAGACAACACCTTAGGGTTTATACAGTAGAGAGACGACACCTTAGGGTTTATACAGTAGAGACACGACACCTTAGGGTTCATACAGTAGAGAGACGACACCTTAGGGTTCATACAGTAGAGAGACAACACCTTAGGGTTCATACAGTAGAGAGACAACACCTTAGGGTTATACAGTAGAGAGACGACACCTTAGGGTTCATACAGTAGAGAGACAGCACCTTAGGGTTCATACAGTAGAGAGACAGAGACAACACCTTAGGGTTCATACAGTAGAGAGACGACACCTTAGGGTTCATACAGTAGAGAGACAGCACCTTAGGGTTCATACAGTAGAGAGACAGAGACAACACCTTAGGGTTTATACAGTAGAGAGACAACACCTTAGGGTTCATACAGTAGAGAGACAACACCTTAGGGTTCATACAGTAGAGAGACGACACCTTAGGGTTCATACAGTAGAGAGACGACACCTTAGGGTTTATACAGTAGAGAGACGACACCTTAGGGTTTATACAGTAGAGAGACGACACCTTAGGGTTTATACAGTAGAGAGACGACACCTTAGGGTTTATACAGTAGAGAGACGACACCTTAGGGTTCATACAGTAGAGAGACGACACCTTAGGGTTTATACAGTAGAGAGACAACACCTTAGGGTTTATACAGTAGAGAGACGACACCTTAGGGTTTATACAGTAGAGAGACGACACCTTAGGGTTTATACAGTAGAGAGACGACACCTTAGGGTTTATACAGTAGAGAGACGACACCTTAGGGTTTATACAGTAGAGAGACAACACCTTAGGGTTTATACAGTAGAGAGACGACACCTTAGGGTTTATACAGTAGAGAGAAAACACCTTAGGGTTCATACAGTAGAGAGACAACACCTTAGGGTTCATACAGTAGAGAGACGACACCTTAGGGTTCATACAGTAGAGAGACGACACCTTAGGGTTCATACAGTAGAGAGACGACACCTTAGGGTTTATACAGTAGAGAGACGACACCTTAGGGTTTATACAGTAGAGAGACGACACCTTAGGGTTTATACAGTAGAGAGAATACACCTTAGGGTTCATACAGTAGAGAGACAACACCTTAGGGTTTATACAGTAGAGAGAATACACCTTAGGGTTCATACAGTAGAGAGACAACACCTTAGGGTTCATACAGTAGAGAGACGACACCTTAGGGTTCATACAGTAGAGAGACAACACCTTAGGGTTTATACAGTAGAGAGACGACACCTTAGGGTTCATACAGTAGAGAGACAACACCTTAGGGTTTATACAGTAGAGAGACAACACCTTAGGGTTTATACAGTAGAGAGACAGAGACAACACCTTAGGGTTTATACAGTAGAGAGACAACACCTTAGGGTTCATACAGTAGAGAGACGACACCTTAGGGTTTATACAGTAGAGAGACGACACCTTAGGGTTTATACAGTAGAGAGACAACACCTTAGGGTTCATACAGTAGAGAGACAACACCTTAGGGTTCATACAGTAGAGAGACAACACCTTAGGGTTTATACAGTAGAGAGACGACACCTTAGGGTTTATACAGTAGAGAGACGACACCTTAGGGTTCATACAGTAGAGAGACGACACCTTAGGGTTTATACAGTAGAGAGACGACACCTTAGGGTTTATACAGGAGAGAGACAACACCTTAGGGTTTATACAGTAGAGAGACGACACCTTAGGGTTCATACAGTAGAGAGACGACACCTTAGGGTTTATACAGTAGAGAGACAACACCTTAGGGTTTATACAGTAGAGAGACGACACCTTAGGGTTTATACAGTAGAGAGACAACACCTTAGGGTTTATACAGTAGAGAGACGACACCTTAGGGTTTATACAGTAGAGAGACGACACCTTAGGGTTTATACAGTAGAGAGACGACACCTTAGGGTTTATACAGTAGAGAGACGACACCTTAGGGTTTATACAGTAGAGAGACAGAGACAACACCTTAGGGTTTATACAGTAGAGAGACGACACCTTAGGGTTCATACAGTAGAGAGACAGCACCTTAGGGTTCATACAGTAGAGAGACAGAGACAACACCTTAGGGTTTATACAGTAGAGAGACGACACCTTAGGGTTCATACAGTAGAGAGACAGCACCTTAGGGTTCATACAGTAGAGAGACAGAGACAACACCTTAGGGTTTATACAGTAGAGAGACAACACCTTAGGGTTTATACAGTAGAGAGACAACACCTTAGGGTTCATACAGTAGAGAGACAACACCTTAGGGTTCATACAGTAGAGAGACGACACCTTAGGGTTTATACAGTAGAGAGACGACACCTTAGGGTTCATACAGTAGAGAGACGACACCTTAGGGTTCATACAGTAGAGAGACGACACCTTAGGGTTTATACAGTAGAGAGACGACACCTTAGGGTTTATACAGTAGAGAGACGACACCTTAGGGTTTATACAGTAGAGAGACGACACCTTAGGGTTTATACAGTAGAGAGACGACACCTTAGGGTTTATACAGTAGAGACAGCACCTTAGGGTTTATACAGTAGAGAGACAACACCTTAGGGTTTATACAGTAGAGAGACGACACCTTAGGGTTCATACAGTAGAGAGACAACACCTTAGGGTTTATACAGTAGAGAGACCAACACCTTAGGGTTTATACAGTAGAGAGACAACACCTTAGGGTTTATACAGTAGAGAGACAACACCTTAGGGTTTATACAGTAGAGAGACAACACCTTAGGGTTTATACAGTAGAGAGACGACACCTTAGGGTTTATACAGTAGAGAGACGACACCTTAGGGTTTATACAGTAGAGAGACGACACCTTAGGGTTTATACAGTAGAGAGACAACACCTTAGGGTTTATACAGTAGAGAGACAACACCTTAGGGTTTATACAGTAGAGAGACGACACCTTAGGGTTCATACAGTAGAGAGACAACACCTTAGGGTTCATACAGTAGAGAGACAACACCTTAGGGTTCATACAGTAGAGAGACGACACCTTAGGGTTCATACAGTAGAGAGACAACACCTTAGGGTTTATACAGTAGAGAGACAACACCTTAGGGTTTATACAGTAGAGAGACAACACCTTAGGGTTTATACAGTAGAGAGACGACACCTTAGGGTTTATACAGTAGAGAGACGACACCTTAGGGTTTATACAGTAGAGAGACGACACCTTAGGGTTCATACAGTAGAGAGACGACACCTTAGGGTTTATACAGTAGAGAGACGACACCTTAGGGTTTATACAGTAGAGAGACGACACCTTAGGGTTTATACAGTAGAGAGACGACACCTTAGGGTTTATACAGTAGAGAGACGACACCTTAGGGTTTATACAGTAGAGAGACAACACCTTAGGGTTTATACAGTAGAGAGACAACACCTTAGGGTTTATACAGTAGAGAGACAACACCTTAGGGTTCATACAGTAGAGAGACGACACCTTAGGGTTTATACAGTAGAGAGACGACACCTTAGGGTTTATACAGTAGAGAGACAACACCTTAGGGTTTATACAGTAGAGAGACGACACCTTAGGGTTTCATACAGTAGAGAGACGACACCTTAGGGTTCATACAGTAGAGAGACGACACCTTAGGGTTCATACAGTAGAGAGACAACACCTTAGGGTTTATACAGTAGAGAGACAACACCTTAGGGTTTATACAGTAGAGAGACAGAGACAACACCTTAGGGTTTATACAGTAGAGAGACGACACCTTAGGGTTTATACAGTAGAGAGACAACACCTTAGGGTTTATACAGTAGAGAGACGGACACACCTTAGGGTTTATACAGTAGAGAGACAGAACACCTTAGGGTTTATACAGTAGAGAGACGACACCTTAGGGTTTATACAGTAGAGAGACAACACCTTAGGGTTTATACAGTAGAGAGACAACACCTTAGGGTTTATACAGTAGAGAGACGACACCTTAGGGTTTATACAGTAGAGAGACAACACCTTAGGGTTTATACAGTAGAGAGACAACACCTTAGGGTTTATACAGTAGAGAGACGACACCTTAGGGTTTATACAGTAGAGAGACAACACCTTAGGGTTTATACAGTAGAGAGACAGAGACAACACCTTAGGGTTTATACAGTAGAGAGACGACACCTTAGGGTTCATACAGTAGAGAGACAGCACCTTAGGGTTCATACAGTAGAGAGACAGAGACAACACCTTAGGGTTTATACAGTAGAGAGACGACACCTTAGGGTTCATACAGTAGAGAGACAGCACCTTAGGGTTCATACAGTAGAGAGACAGAGACAACACCTTAGGGTTTATACAGTAGAGAGACGACACCTTAGGGTTCATACAGTAGAGAGACGACACCTTAGGGTTTATACAGTAGAGAGACGACACCTTAGGGTTCATACAGTAGAGAGACGACACCTTAGGGTTCATACAGTAGAGAGACGACACCTTAGGGTTTATACAGTAGAGAGACGACACCTTAGGGTTTATACAGTAGAGAGACGACACCTTAGGGTTTATACAGTAGAGAGACGACACCTTAGGGTTTATACAGTAGAGAGACGACACCTTAGGGTTTATACAGTAGAGAGACGACACCTTAGGGTTTATACAGTAGAGAGACGACACCTTAGGGTTTATACAGTAGAGAGACGACACCTTAGGGTTCATACAGTAGAGAGACGACACCTTAGGGTTTATACAGTAGAGAGACGACACCTTAGGGTTTATACAGTAGAGAGACGACACCTTAGGGTTTATACAGTAGAGAGACGACACCTTAGGGTTTATACAGTAGAGAGACGACACCTTAGGGTTTATACAGTAGAGAGACGACACCTTAGGATTTATACAGTAGTGAGACGACACCTTAGGGTTTATACAGTAGTGAGACAGAGACAACACCTTAGGGTTTATACAGTAGAGAGACGACACCTTAGGATTTATACAGTAGAGAGACAGAGACAACACCTTAGGGTTTATACAGTAGAGAGACAACACCTTAGTGTTCATACAGTAGAGAGACAACACCTTAGGGTTTATACAGTAGAGAGACAACACCTTAGGGTTTATACAGTAGAGAGACAACACCTTAGGGTTTATACAGTAGAGAGACAGCACCTTAGGGTTCATACAGTAGAGAGACGACACCTTAGGGTTTATACAGTAGAGAGACAACACCTTAGGGTTTATACAGTAGAGAGACGACACCTTAGGGTTTATACAGTAGAGAGACAACACCTTAGGGTTTATACAGTAGAGAGACAACACCTTAGGGTTTATACAGTAGAGAGACAACACCTTAGGGTTTATACAGTAGAGAGACAACACCTTAGGCTTTATACAGTAGAGAGACAGAGACAACACCTTAGGGTTTATACAGTAGAGAGACGACACCTTAGGGGTCATACAGTAGAGAGACAGCACCTTAGGGTTCATACAGTAGAGAGACGACACCTTAGGGTTTATACAGTAGAGAGACGACACCTTAGGGTTTATACAGTAGAGAGACAACACCTTAGGGTTTATACAGTAGAGAGACAACACCTTAGGGTTTATACAGTAGAGAGACAACACCTTAGGGTTTATACAGTAGAGAGACGACACCTTAGGGTTTATACAGTAGAGAGACGACACCTTAGGGTTTATACAGTAGAGAGACGACACCTTAGGGTTTATACAGTAGAGAGACGACACCTTAGGGTTCATACAGTAGAGAGACGACACCTTAGGGTTTATACAGTAGAGAGACGACACCTTAGGGTTTATACAGTAGAGAGACGACACCTTAGGGTTTATACAGTAGAGAGACGACACCTTAGGATTTATACAGTAGTGAGACGACACCTTAGGGTTTATACAGTAGTGAGACGACACCTTAGGGTTTATACAGTAGAGAGACGACACCTTAGGATTTATACAGTAGAGAGACAGAGACAACACCTTAGGGTTTATACAGTAGAGAGACAACACCTTAGGGTTTATACAGTAGAGAGACAACACCTTAGGGTTTATACAGTAGAGAGACAGAGACAACACCTTAGGGTTTATACAGTAGAGAGACAACACCTTAGGGTTTATACAGTAGAGAGACAACACCTTAGGGTTTATACAGTAGAGAGACAGAGACAACACCTTAGGGTTTATACAGTAGAGAGACAACACCTTAGGGTTCATACAGTAGAGAGACAACACCTTAGGGTTTATACAGTAGAGAGACGACACCTTAGGGTTTATACAGTAGAGAGACAACACCTTAGGGTTTATACAGTAGAGAGACGACACCTTAGGGTTCATACAGTAGAGAGACGACACCTTAGGGTTCATACAGTAGAGAGACAGCACCTTAGGGTTCATACAGTAGAGAGACAGAGACAACACCTTAGGGTTTATACAGTAGAGAGACAACACCTTAGGGTTTATACAGTAGAGAGACGACACCTTAGGGTTCATACAGTAGAGAGACAACACCTTAGGGTTTATACAGTAGAGAGACAACACCTTAGGGTTTATACAGTAGAGAGACAACACCTTAGGGTTTATACAGTAGAGAGACGACACCTTAGGGTTTATACAGTAGAGAGACGACACCTTAGGGTTTATACAGTAGAGAGACGACACCTTAGGGTTTATACAGTAGAGAGACGACACCTTAGGGTTTATACAGTAGAGAGACGACACCTTAGGGTTTATACAGTAGAGAGACGACACCTTAGGGTTTATACAGTAGAGAGACGACACCTTAGGGTTTATACAGTAGAGAGACGACACCTTAGGGTTTATACAGTAGAGAGACGACACCTTAGGGTTTATACAGTAGAGAGACAACACCTTAGGGTTTATACAGTAGAGAGACGACACCTTAGGGTTTATACAGTAGAGAGACGACACCTTAGGGTTTATACAGTAGAGAGACAACACCTTAGGGTTTATACAGTAGAGAGACGACACCTTAGGGTTTATACAGTAGAGAGACGACACCTTAGGGTTTATACAGTAGAGAGACGACACCTTAGGATTTATACAGTAGTGAGACGACACCTTAGGGTTTATACAGTAGTGAGACGACACCTTAGGGTTTATACAGTAGAGAGACGACACCTTAGGATTTATACAGTAGAGAGACAGAGACAACACCTTAGGGTTTATACAGTAGAGAGACAACACCTTAGTGTTCATACAGTAGAGAGACAACACCTTAGGGTTTATACAGTAGAGAGACAACACCTTAGGGTTTATACAGTAGAGAGACAGCACCTTAGGGTTCATACAGTAGAGAGACAGCACCTTAGGGTTCATACAGTAGAGAGACGACACCATAGGGTTTATACAGTAGAGAGACAACACCTTAGGGTTTATACAGTAGAGAGACGACACCTTAGGGTTTATACAGTAGAGAGACGACACCTTAGGGTTTATACAGTAGAGAGACGACACCTTAGGGTTCATACAGTAGAGAGACAACACCTTAGGGTTTATACAGTAGAGAGACAACACCTTAGGCTTTATACAGTAGAGAGACAGAGACAACACCTTAGGGTTTATACAGTAGAGAGACGACACCTTAGGGTTCATACAGTAGAGAGACAACACCTTAGGGTTCATACAGTAGAGAGACGACACCTTAGGGTTTATACAGTAGAGAGACGACACCTTAGGGTTTATACAGTAGAGAGACAACACCTTAGGGTTTATACAGTAGAGAGACGACACCTTAGGGTTTATACAGTAGAGAGACGACACCTTAGGGTTTATACAGTAGAGAGACGACACCTTAGGGTTTATACAGTAGAGAGACGACACCTTAGGGTTTATACAGTAGAGAGACGACACCTTAGGGTTTATACAGTAGAGAGACGACACCTTAGGGTTTATACAGTAGAGAGACGACACCTTAGGGTTTATACAGTAGAGAGACGACACCTTAGGGTTTATACAGTAGAGAGACGACACCTTAGGGTTTATACAGTAGAGAGACGACACCTTAGGGTTTATACAGTAGAGAGACGACACCTTAGGGTTTATACAGTAGTGAGACGACACCTTAGGGTTTATACAGTAGTGAGACGACACCTTAGGGTTTATACAGTAGAGAGACGACACCTTAGGATTTATACAGTAGAGAGACAGAGACAACACCTTAGGGTTTATACAGTAGAGAGACAACACCTTAGTGTTCATACAGTAGAGAGACAACACCTTAGGGTTTATACAGTAGAGAGACAGAGACAACACCTTAGGGTTTATACAGTAGAGAGACAACACCTTAGGGTTTATACAGTAGAGAGACAACACCTTAGGGTTTATACAGTAGAGAGACAACACCTTAGGGTTCATACAGTAGAGAGACAACACCTTAGGGTTTATACAGTAGAGAGACAACACCTTAGGGTTTATACAGTAGAGAGACAACACCTTAGGGTTTATACAGTAGAGAGACAGACACCTTAGGGTTTATACAGTAGAGAGACGACACCTTAGGGTTCATACAGTAGAGAGACGACACCTTAGGGTTTCATACAGTAGAGAGACGACACCTTAGGGTTTATACAGTAGAGAGACGACACCTTAGGGTTTATACAGTAGAGAGACGACACCTTAGGGTTTATACAGTAGAGAGACGACACCTTAGGGTTTATACAGTAGAGAGACGACACCTTAGGGTTTATACAGTAGAGAGACGACACCTTAGGGTTCATACAGTAGAGAGACAGCACCTTAGGGTTCATACAGTAGAGAGACAGAGACAACACCTTAGGGTTTATACAGTAGAGAGACGACACCTTAGGGTTCATACAGTAGAGAGACAACACCTTAGGGTTCATACAGTAGAGAGACAGAGACAACACCTTAGGGTTTATACAGTAGAGAGACGACACCTTAGGGTTCATACAGTAGAGAGACGACACCTTAGGGTTCATACAGTAGAGAGACGACACCTTAGGGTTCATACAGTAGAGAGACGACACCTTAGGGTTCATACAGTAGAGAGACGACACCTTAGGGTTCATACAGTAGAGAGACGACACCTTAGGGTTTATACAGTAGAGAGACGACACCTTAGGGTTTATACAGTAGAGAGACGACACCTTAGGGTTTATACAGTAGAGAGACGACACCTTAGGGTTTATACAGTAGAGAGACAACACCTTAGGGTTTATACAGTAGAGAGACAACAACACCTTAGGGTTTATACAGTAGAGAGACAACACCTTAGGGTTTATACAGTAGAGAGACAGAGACAACACCTTAGGGTTTATACAGTAGAGAGACGACACCTTAGGGTTTATACAGTAGAGAGACAGCACCTTAGGGTTTATACAGTAGAGAGACGAGACAACACCTTAGGGTTTATACAGTAGAGAGACGACACCTTAGGGTTTATACAGTAGAGAGACGACACCTTAGGGTTTATACAGTAGAGAGACGACACCTTAGGGTTTATACAGTAGAGAGACAACACCTTAGGGTTCATACAGTAGAGAGACGACACCTTAGGGTTTATACAGTAGAGAGACAACACCTTAGGGTTTATACAGTAGAGAGACAACACCTTAGGGTTTATACAGTAGAGAGACAGAGACAACACCTTAGGGTTTATACAGTAGAGAGACGACACCTTAGGGTTCATACAGTAGAGAGACAACACCTTAGGGTTCATACAGTAGAGAGACAGAGACAACACCTTAGGGTTTATACAGTAGAGAGACGACACCTTAGGGTTCATACAGTAGAGAGACAACACCTTAGGGTTCATACAGTAGAGAGACACACCTTAGGGTTCATACAGTAGAGAGACGACACCTTAGGGTTCATACAGTAGAGAGACGACACCTTAGGGTTTATACAGTAGAGAGACGACACCTTAGGGTTTATACAGTAGAGAGACAGAGACAACACCTTAGGGTTTATACAGTAGAGAGACGACACCTTAGGGTTTATACAGTAGAGAGACGACACCTTAGGGTTTATACAGTAGAGAGACGACACCTTAGGGTTTATACAGTAGAGAGACAACACCTTAGGGTTTATACAGTAGAGAGACAACACCTTAGGGTTTATACAGTAGAGAGACGACACCTTAGGGTTCATACAGTAGAGAGACGACACCTTAGGGTTTCATACAGTAGAGAGACGACACCTTAGGGTTTATACAGTAGAGAGACAACACCTTAGGGTTTATACAGTAGAGAGACAGAGACAACACCTTAGGGTTTATACAGTAGAGAGACGACACCTTAGGGTTCATACAGTAGAGAGACAGCACCTTAGGGTTCATACAGTAGAGAGACAGAGACAACACCTTAGGGTTTATACAGTAGAGAGACAACACCTTAGGGTTCATACAGTAGAGAGACAACACCTTAGGGTTCATACAGTAGAGAGACAGACACCTTAGGGTTTACAGTAGAGAGACAACACCTTAGGGTTTATACAGTAGAGAGACAACACCTTAAGGTTTATGCAGTAGAGAGACGACACCTTAGGGTTTATACAGTAGAGAGACGACACCTTAGGGTTCATACAGTAGAGAGACAACACCTTAGGGTTTATACAGTAGAGAGACAACACCTTAGGGTTTATACAGTAGAGAGACAACACCTTAGGGTTTATACAGTAGAGAGACGACACCTTAGGGTTCATACAGTAGAGAGACACACCTTAGGGTTCATACAGTAGAGAGACGACACCTTAGGGTTTATACAGTAGAGAGACAACACCTTAGGGTTTATACAGTAGAGAGACGACACCTTAGGGTTTATACAGTAGAGAGACAACACCTTAGGGTTTATACAGTAGAGAGACAGAGACAACACCTTAGGGTTTATACAGTAGAGAGACGACACCTTAGGGTTCATACAGTAGAGAGACAACACCTTAGGGTTCATACAGTAGAGAGACAACACCTTAGGGTTTATACAGTAGAGAGACGACACCTTAGGGTTATACAGTAGAGAGACGACACCTTAGGGTTCATACAGTAGAGAGACGACACCTTAGGGTTCATACAGTAGAGAGACGACACCTTAGGGTTTCATACAGTAGAGAGACGACACCTTAGGGTTTATACAGTAGAGAGACGACACCTTAGGGTTTATACAGTAGAGAGACGACACCTTAGGGTTTATACAGTAGAGAGACGACACCTTAGGGTTCATACAGTAGAGAGACGACACCTTAGGGTTTATACAGTAGAGAGACGACACCTTAGGGTTTATACAGTAGAGAGACGACACCTTAGGGTTTATACAGTAGAGAGACGACACCTTAGGGTTTATACAGTAGAGAGACGACACCTTAGGGTTTATACAGTAGAGAGACGACACCTTAGGGTTTATACAGTAGAGAGACGACACCTTAGGGTTTATACAGTAGAGAGACAGAGACAACACCTTAGGGTTTATACAGTAGAGAGACGACACCTTAGGGTTTATACAGTAGAGAGACAACACCTTAGGGTTTATACAGTAGAGAGACAACACCTTAGGGTTTATACAGTAGAGAGACAGACACCTTAGGGTTTATACAGTAGAGAGACGACACCTTAGGGTTTATACAGTAGAGAGACGACACCTTAGGGTTTATACAGTAGAGAGACGACACCTTAGGGTTTATACAGTAGAGAGACGACACCTTAGGGTTCATACAGTAGAGAGACGACACCTTAGGGTTCATACAGTAGAGAGACAACACCTTAGGGTTTATACAGTAGAGAGACGACACCTTAGGGTTTATACAGTAGAGACGAGACAACACCTTAGGGTTTATACAGTAGAGAGACGACACCTTAGGGTTCATACAGTAGAGAGACAACACCTTAGGGTTCATACAGTAGAGAGACGACACCTTAGGGTTTATACAGTAGAGAGACGACACCTTAGGGTTTATACAGTAGAGAGACAACACCTTAGGGTTTATACAGTAGAGAGACGACACCTTAGGGTTTATACAGTAGAGAGACAACACCTTAGGGTTTATACAGTAGAGAGACGACACCTTAGGGTTTATACAGTAGAGAGACGACACCTTAGGGTTTATACAGTAGAGAGACGACACCTTAGGGTTTATACAGTAGAGAGACGACACCTTAGGGTTTATACAGTAGAGAGACGACACCTTAGGGTTTATACAGTAGAGAGACGACAACACCTTAGGGTTTATACAGTAGAGAGACGACACCTTAGGGTTTATACAGTAGAGAGACGACACCTTAGGGTTTATACAGTAGAGAGACGACACCTTAGGATTTATACAGTAGTGAGACGACACCTTAGGGTTTATACAGTAGAGAGACGACACCTTAGGATTTATACAGTAGAGAGACAGAGACAACACCTTAGGGTTTATACAGTAGAGAGACGACACCTTAGTGTTCATACAGTAGAGAGACAACACCTTAGGGTTTATGCAGTAGAGAGACAGAGACAACACCTTAGGGTTTATACAGTAGAGAGACGACACCTTAGGGTTCATACAGTAGAGAGACAACACCTTAGGGTTTATACAGTAGAGAGACAGAGACAACACCTTAGGGTTTATACAGTAGAGAGACAACACCTTAGGGTTTATACAGTAGAGAGACAACACCTTAGGGTTTATACAGTAGAGAGACGAGACAACACCTTAGGGTTTATACAGTAGAGAGACAACACCTTAGGGTTCATACAGTAGAGAGACAACACCTTAGGGTTTATACAGTAGAGAGACAACACCTTAAGGTTTATGCAGTAGAGAGACAACACCTTAGGGTTTATACAGTAGAGAGACAACACCTTAGGGTTTATACAGTAGAGAGACGACACCTTAGGGTTTATACAGTAGAGAGACGACACCTTAGGGTTTATACAGTAGAGAGACGACACCTTAGGGTTCATACAGTAGAGAGACGACACCTTAGGGTTTATACAGTAGAGAGACGACACCTTAGGGTTCATACAGTAGAGAGACGACACCTTAGGGTTCATACAGTAGAGAGACGACACCTTAGGGTTTATACAGTAGAGAGACAACACCTTAGGGTTTATACAGTAGAGAGACAGAGACAACACCTTAGGGTTTATACAGTAGAGAGACGACACCTTAGGGTTCATACAGTAGAGAGACAGCACCTTAGGGTTCATACAGTAGAGAGACAGACACAACACCTTAGGGTTTATACAGTAGAGAGACGACACCTTAGGGTTCATACAGTAGAGAGACAGCACCTTAGGGTTCATACAGTAGAGAGACGGACACCCTTAGGGTTTATACAGTAGAGAGACGACACCTTAGGGTTCATACAGTAGAGAGACGACACCTTAGGGTTCATACAGTAGAGAGACGACACCTTAGGGTTCATACAGTAGAGAGACAACACCTTAGGGTTCATACAGTAGAGAGACGACACCTTAGGGTTCATACAGTAGAGAGACGACACCTTAGGGTTCATACAGTAGAGAGACGACACCTTAGGGTTTATACAGTAGAGAGACGACACCTTAGGATTTATACAGTAGAGAGACGACACCTTAGGGTTTATACAGTAGAGAGACGACACCTTAGGGTTTATACAGTAGAGAGACGACACCTTAGGGTTTATACAGTAGAGAGACGACACCTTAGGGTTTATACAGTAGAGAGACAACACCTTAGGGTTTATACAGTAGAGAGACAAGACAACACCTTAGGGTTTATACAGTAGAGAGACGACACCTTAGGGTTTATACAGTAGAGAGACAACACCTTAGGGTTCATACAGTAGAGAGACAAGACAACACCTTAGGGTTTATACAGTAGAGAGACAACACCTTAGGGTTTATACAGTAGAGAGACGACACCTTAGGGTTTATACAGTAGAGAGACGACACCTTAGGGTTTATACAGTAGAGAGACGACACCTTAGGGTTCATACAGTAGAGAGACGACACCTTAGGGTTTATACAGTAGAGAGACAACACCTTAGGGTTTATACAGTAGAGAGACAACACCTTAGGGTTTATACAGTAGAGAGACAACACCTTAGGGTTTATACAGTAGAGAGACAACACCTTAGGGTTTATACAGTAGAGAGACGACACCTTAGGGTTTCATACAGTAGAGAGACAACACCTTAGGGTTTATACAGTAGAGAGACAACACCTTAGGGTTTATACAGTAGAGAGACAGAGACAACACCTTAGGGTTTATACAGTAGAGAGACGACACCTTAGGGTTCATACAGTAGAGAGACAGCACCTTAGGGTTTATACAGTAGAGAGACAGAGACACCCTTAGGGTTTATACAGTAGAGAGACAACACCTTAGGGTTTATACAGTAGAGAGACGACACCTTAGGGTTCATACAGTAGAGAGACGACACCTTAGGGTTTATACAGTAGAGAGACAACACCTTAGGGTTTATACAGTAGAGAGACGACACCTTAGGGTTTATACAGTAGAGAGACGACACCTTAGGGTTTATACAGTAGAGAGACGACACCTTAGGGTTTATACAGTAGAGAGACGACACCTTAGGGTTTATACAGTAGAGAGACGACACCTTAGGGTTTATACAGTAGAGAGACGACACCTTAGGGTTTATACAGTAGAGAGACAACACCTTAGGGTTTATACAGTAGAGAGACAACACCTTAGGCTTTATACAGTAGAGAGACAGAGACAACACCTTAGGGTTTATACAGTAGAGAGACGACACCTTAGTGTTCATACAGTAGAGAGACAACACCTTAGGGTTTATACAGTAGAGAGACAGAGACAACACCTTAGGGTTTATACAGTAGAGAGACGACACCTTAGGGTTCATACAGTAGAGAGACAACACCTTAGGGTTTATACAGTAGAGAGACAGAGACAACACCTTAGGGTTTATACAGTAGAGAGACAACACCTTAGGGTTCATACAGTAGAGAGACAACACCTTAGGGTTTATACAGTAGAGAGACAGAACACCTTAGGGTTTATACAGTAGAGAGACAACACCTTAGGGTTTATACAGTAGAGAGACAACACCTTAGGGTTTATACAGTAGAGAGACAACACCTTAGGGTTTATACAGTAGAGAGACAACACCTTAGGGTTCATACAGTAGAGAGACAACACCTTAGGGTTTATACAGTAGAGAGACAACACCTTAGGGTTCATACAGTAGAGAGACGACACCTTAGGGTTTATACAGTAGAGAGACGACACCTTAGGGTTTATACAGTAGAGAGACGACACCTTAGGGTTTATACAGTAGAGAGACGACACCTTAGGGTTCATACAGTAGAGAGACGACACCTTAGGGTTCATACAGTAGAGAGACAACACCTTAGGGTTTATACAGTAGAGAGACAACACCTTAGGCTTTATACAGTAGAGAGACAGAGACAACACCTTAGGGTTTATACAGTAGAGAGACGACACCTTAGGGTTCATACAGTAGAGAGACAGCACCTTAGGGTTCATACAGTAGAGAGACAGAGACAACACCTTAGGGTTTATACAGTAGAGAGACGACACCTTAGGGTTCATACAGTAGAGAGACGACACCTTAGGGTTCATACAGTAGAGAGACAGACAACACCTTAGGGTTTATACAGTAGAGAGACGACACCTTAGGGTTCATACAGTAGAGAGACGACACCTTAGGGTTCATACAGTAGAGAGACGACACCTTAGGGTTTATACAGTAGAGAGACGACACCTTAGGGTTTATACAGTAGAGAGACGACACCTTAGGGTTTATACAGTAGAGAGACGACACCTTAGGGTTTATACAGTAGAGAGACGACACCTTAGGGTTTATACAGTAGAGAGACGACACCTTAGGGTTTATACAGTAGAGAGACGACACCTTAGGGTTTATACAGTAGAGAGACGACACCTTAGGGTTTATACAGTAGAGAGACAACACCTTAGGGTTTATACAGTAGAGAGACGACACCTTAGGGTTTATACAGTAGAGAGACGACACCTTAGGGTTTATACAGTAGAGAGACAACACCTTAGGGTTTATACAGTAGAGAGACGACACCTTAGGGTTTATACAGTAGAGAGACAACACCTTAGGGTTTATACAGTAGAGAGACAGAGACAACACCTTAGGGTTTATACAGTAGAGAGACGACACCTTAGGGTTCATACAGTAGAGAGACAACACCTTAGGGTTCATACAGTAGAGAGACAGAGACAACACCTTAGGGTTTATACAGTAGAGAGACGACACCTTAGGGTTTATACAGTAGAGAGACGACACCTTAGGGTTCATACAGTAGAGAGACGACACCTTAGGGTTTATACAGTAGAGAGACAACACCTTAGGGTTTATACAGTAGAGAGACGACACCTTAGGGTTTATACAGTAGAGAGACGACACCTTAGGGTTTATACAGTAGAGAGACGACACCTTAGGGTTTATACAGTAGAGAGACGACACCTTAGGGTTCATACAGTAGAGAGACGACACCTTAGGGTTTATACAGTAGAGAGACGACACCTTAGGGTTTATACAGTAGAGAGACAACACCTTAGGGTTTATACAGTAGAGAGACAACACCTTAGGGTTTATACAGTAGAGAGACAACAACACCTTAGGGTTTATACAGTAGAGAGACAACACCTTAGGGTTTATACAGTAGAGAGACAGAGCACACCTTAGGGTTTATACAGTAGAGAGACGACACCTTAGGGTTCATACAGTAGAGAGACAACACCTTAGGGTTCATACAGTAGAGAGACGACACCTTAGGGTTTATACAGTAGAGAGACGACACCTTAGGGTTTATACAGTAGAGAGACGACACCTTAGGGTTTATACAGTAGAGAGACAACACCTTAGGGTTCATACAGTAGAGAGACAACACCTTAGGGTTTATACAGTAGAGAGACAACACCTTAGGGTTTATACAGTAGAGAGACAACACCTTAGGGTTTATACAGTAGAGAGACGACACCTTAGGGTTTATACAGTAGAGAGACGACACCTTAGGGTTTATACAGTAGAGAGACGACACCTTAGGGTTTATACAGTAGAGAGACGACACCTTAGGGTTTATACAGTAGAGAGACGACACCTTAGGGTTTATACAGTAGAGAGACGACACCTTAGGGTTTATACAGTAGAGAGACGACACCTTAGGGTTTATACAGTAGAGAGACAACACCTTAGGGTTTATACAGTAGAGAGACGACACCTTAGGGTTTATACAGTAGAGAGACAACACCTTAGGGTTTATACAGTAGAGAGACGACACCTTAGGGTTTATACAGTAGAGAGACGACACCTTAGGGTTTATACAGTAGAGAGACGACACCTTAGGGTTTATACAGTAGAGAGACGACACCTTAGGGTTTATACAGTAGAGAGACGACACCTTAGGGTTTATACAGTAGAGAGACGACACCTTAGGGTTTATACAGGAGAGAGACGACACCTTAGGGTTTATACAGGAGAGAGACAACACCTTAGGGTTTATACAGTAGAGAGACGACACCTTAGGGTTTATACAGTAGAGAGACAGAGACAACACCTTAGGGTTTATACAGTAGAGAGACGACACCTTAGGGTTTATACAGTAGAGAGACGACACCTTAGGGTTTATACAGTAGAGAGACAGAGACAACACCTTAGGGTTTATACAGTAGAGAGACGACACCTTAGGGTTTATACAGTAGAGAGACAACACCTTAGGGTTCATACAGTAGAGAGACGACACCTTAGGGTTTATACAGTAGAGAGACAGCACCTTAGGGTTCATACAGTAGAGAGACGACACCTTAGGGTTTATACAGTAGAGAGACGACACCTTAGGGTTTATACAGTAGAGAGACGACACCTTAGGGTTTATACAGTAGAGAGACGACACCTTAGGGTTTATACAGTAGAGAGACGACACCTTAGGGTTTATACAGTAGAGAGACAACACCTTAGGGTTTATACAGTAGAGAGACAACACCTTAGGGTTTATACAGTAGAGAGACGACACCTTAGGGTTTATACAGTAGAGAGACGACACCTTAGGGTTTATACAGTAGAGAGACGACACCTTAGGGTTTATACAGTAGAGAGACGACACCTTAGGGTTTATACAGTAGAGAGACGACACCTTAGGGTTTATACAGTAGAGAGACGACACCTTAGGGTTTATACAGTAGTGAGACAACACCTTAGGGTTTATACAGTAGAGAGACGACACCTTAGGGTTTATACAGTAGAGAGACAACACCTTAGGGTTTATACAGTAGAGAGACGACACCTTAGTGTTTATACAGTAGAGAGACGACACCTTAGGGTTTATACAGTAGAGAGACAGAGACAACACCTTAGGGTTTATACAGTAGAGAGACGACACCTTAGGGTTTATACAGTAGAGAGACAACACCTTAGGATTTATACAGTAGAGAGACAGAGACAACACCTTAGGGTTTATACAGTAGAGAGACGACACCTTAGTGTTCATACAGTAGAGAGACAACACCTTAGGGTTTATACAGTAGAGAGACAGAGACAACACCTTAGGGTTTATACAGTAGAGAGACGACACCTTAGGGTTTATACAGTAGAGAGACAACACCTTAGGGTTTATACAGTAGAGAGACAACACCTTAGGGTTTATACAGTAGAGAGACGACACCTTAGGGTTTATACAGTAGAGAGACAACACCTTAGGGTTTATACAGTAGAGAGACAGCACCTTAGGGTTCATACAGTAGAGAGACAGCACCTTAGGGTTCATACAGTAGAGAGACGACACCTTAGGGTTTATACAGTAGAGAGACGACACCTTAGGGTTTATACAGTAGAGAGACGACACCTTAGGGTTTATACAGTAGAGAGACGACACCTTAGGGTTCATACAGTAGAGAGACGACACCTTAGGGTTCATACAGTAGAGAGACAACACCTTAGGGTTTATACAGTAGAGAGACAACACCTTAGGCTTTATACAGTAGAGAGACAGAGACAACACCTTAGGGTTTATACAGTAGAGAGACGACACCTTAGGGTTCATACAGTAGAGAGACAGCACCTTAGGGTTCATACAGTAGAGAGACAGAGACAACACCTTAGGGTTTATACAGTAGAGAGACGACACCTTAGGGTTCATACAGTAGAGAGACAACACCTTAGGGTTCATACAGTAGAGAGACAAGACAACACCTTAGGGTTTATACATTAGAGAGACGACACCTTAGGGTTCATACAGTAGAGAGACGACACCTTAGGGTTCATACAGTAGAGAGACGACACCTTAGGGTTCATACAGTAGAGAGACGACACCTTAGGGTTCATACAGTAGAGAGACGACACCTTAGGGTTCATACAGTAGAGAGACGACACCTTAGGGTTCATACAGTAGAGAGACGACACCTTAGGATTTATACAGTAGTGAGACGACACCTTAGGGTTTATACAGTAGAGAGACAACACCTTAGGGTTTATACAGTAGAGAGACGACACCTTAGGGTTTATACAGTAGAGAGACGACACCTTAGGGTTTATACAGTAGAGAGACACACACCTTAGGGTTTATACAGTAGAGAGACAACACCTTAGGGTTTATACAGTAGAGAGACAACACCTTAGGGTTTATACAGTAGAGAGACGACACCTTAGGGTTCATACAGTAGAGAGACAGCACCTTAGGGTTCATACAGTAGAGAGACAGAGACAACACCTTAGGGTTTATACAGTAGAGAGACGACACCTTAGGGTTTATACAGTAGAGAGACGACACCTTAGGGTTCATACAGTAGAGAGACGACACCTTAGGGTTCATACAGTAGAGAGACAACACCTTAGGGTTCATACAGTAGAGAGACAACACCTTAGGGTTTATACAGTAGAGAGACAACACCTTAGGGTTTATACAGTAGAGAGACAACACCTTAGGGTTTATACAGTAGAGAGACAGAGACAACACCTTAGGGTTTATACAGTAGAGAGACGACACCTTAGGGTTCATACAGTAGAGACCATAAAGACAGACACCTTAGGGTTTATACAGTAGAGAGACAGAGACAACACCTTAGGGTTTATACAGTAGAGAGACGACACCTTAGGGGTCATACAGTAGAGAGACAACACCTTAGGGTTCATACAGTAGAGAGACGACACCTTAGGGTTTATACAGTAGAGAGACGACACCTTAGGGTTTATACAGTAGAGAGACGACACCTTAGGGTTTATACAGTAGAGAGACGACACCTTAGGGTTTATACAGTAGAGAGACGACACCTTAGGGTTTATACAGTAGAGAGACGACACCTTAGGGTTTATACAGTAGAGAGACGACACCTTAGGGTTTATACAGTAGAGAGACGACACCTTAGGGTTCATACAGTAGAGAGACGACACCTTAGGGTTCATACAGTAGAGAGACGACACCTTAGGGTTTATACAGTAGAGAGACGACACCTTAGGGTTTATACAGTAGAGAGACGACACCTTAGGATTTATACAGTAGAGAGACAGAGACAACACCTTAGGGTTTATACAGTAGAGAGACAACACCTTAGGGTTCATACAGTAGAGAGACAACACCTTAGGGTTTATACAGTAGAGAGACACACACCTTAGGGTTTATACAGTAGAGAGACGACACCTTAGGGTTTATACAGTAGAGAGACAACACCTTAGGGTTTATACAGTAGAGAGACAGAGACAACACCTTAGGGTTTATACAGTAGAGAGACGACACCTTAGGGTTCATACAGTAGAGAGACAACACCTTAGGGTTTATACAGTAGAGAGACAGAGACAACACCTTAGGGTTTATACAGTAGAGAGACAACACCTTAGGGTTTATACAGTAGAGAGACAACACCTTAGGGTTTATACAGTAGAGAGACAACACCTTAGGGTTTATACAGTAGAGAGACAACACCTTAGGGTTTATACAGTGGAGAGACAACACCTTAGGGTTTATACAATAGAGACAGGACACCTTAGGGTTTATACAGTAGAGAGACAGCACCTTAGGGTTCATACAGTAGAGAGACGACACCTTAGGGTTTATACAGTAGAGAGACGACACCTTAGGGTTTATACAGTAGAGAGACGACACCTTAGGGTTTATACAGTAGAGAGACGACACCTTAGGGTTCATACAGTAGAGAGACGACACCTTAGGGTTCATACAGTAGAGAGACAACACCTTAGGGTTTATACAGTAGAGAGACAACACCTTAGGGTTTATACAGTAGAGAGACAGAGACAACACCTTAGGGTTTATACAGTAGAGAGACGACACCTTAGGGTTCATACAGTAGAGAGACAACACCTTAGGGTTCATACAGTAGAGAGACAACACCTTAGGGTTTATACAGTAGAGAGACGACACCTTAGGGTTCATACAGTAGAGAGACAACACCTTAGGGTTTATACAGTAGAGAGACGACACCTTAGGGTTTATACAGTAGAGAGACGACACCATAGGGTTCATAGAGTAGAGAGACGACACCTTAGGGTTCATACAGTAGAGAGACGACACCTTAGGGTTCATACAGTAGAGAGACGACACCTTAGGGTTCATACAGTAGAGAGACGACACCTTAGGGTTTATACAGTAGAGAGACGACACCTTAGGGTTTATACAGTAGAGAGACGACACCTTAGGGTTTATACAGTAGAGAGACAACACCTTAGGGTTTATACAGTAGAGAGACGACACCTTAGGGTTTATACAGTAGAGAGACAACACCTTAGGGTTTATACAGTAGAGAGACAACACCTTAGGGTTTATACAGTAGAGAGACAACACCTTAGGGTTTATACAGTAGAGAGACAGAGACAACACCTTAGGGTTTATACAGTAGAGAGACGACACCTTAGGGTTCATACAGTAGAGAGACAACACCTTAGGGTTCATACAGTAGAGAGACAGAGACAACACCTTAGGGTTTATACAGTAGAGAGACGACACCTTAGGGTTTATACAGTAGAGAGACGACACCTTAGGGTTTATACAGTAGAGAGACGACACCTTAGGGTTTATACAGTAGAGAGACGACACCTTAGGGTTTATACAGCAGAGAGACAACACCTTAGGGTTTATACAGTAGAGAGACGACACCTTAGGGTTTATACAGTAGAGAGACAACACCTTAGGGTTTATACAGTAGAGAGACAACACCTTAGGGTTTATACAGTAGAGAGACGACACCTTAGGGTTTATACAGTAGAGAGACGACACCTTAGGGTTTATACAGTAGAGAGACGACACCTTAGGGTTTATACAGTAGAGAGACGACACCTTAGGGTTTATACAGTAGAGAGACGACACCTTAGGGTTTATACAGTAGAGAGGACAACACCTTAGGGTTTATACAGTAGAGAGACAACACCTTAGGGTTTATACAGTAGAGAGACACCACCTTAGGGTTTATACAGTAGAGAGACAACACCTTAGGGTTTATACAGTAGAGAGACGACACCTTAGGGTTCATACAGTAGAGAGACGACACCTTAGGGTTTATACAGTAGAGAGACGACACCTTAGGGTTTATACAGTAGAGAGACAACACCTTAGGGTTTATACAGTAGAGAGACGACACCTTAGGGTTCATACAGTAGAGAGACGACACCTTAGGGTTCATACAGTAGAGAGACGACACCTTAGGGTTTATACAGTAGAGAGACAACACCTTAGGCTTTATACAGTAGAGAGACAGAGACAACACCTTAGGGTTTATACAGTAGAGAGACGACACCTTAGGGTTCATACAGTAGAGAGACAACACCTTAGGGTTCATACAGTAGAGAGACGACACCTTAGGGTTTATACAGTAGAGAGACGACACCTTAGGGTTTATACAGTAGAGAGACAACACCTTAGGGTTTATACAGGAGAGAGACGACACCTTAGGGTTTATACAGGAGAGAGACAACACCTTAGGGTTTATACAGTAGAGAGACGACACCTTAGGGTTTATACAGTAGAGAGACAACACCTTAGGGTTTATACAGTAGAGAGACGACACCTTAGGGTTTATACAGTAGAGAGACGACACCTTAGGGTTTATACAGTAGAGAGACGACACCTTAGGGTTTATACAGTAGAGAGACGACACCTTAGGGTTTATACAGTAGAGAGACGACACCTTAGGGTTTATACAGTAGAGAGACGACACCTTAGGGTTTATACAGTAGAGAGACGACACCTTAGGGTTTATACAGTAGAGAGACGACACCTTAGGGTTTATACAGTAGTGAGACGACACCTTAGGGTTTATACAGTAGAGAGACGACACCTTAGGATTTATACAGTAGAGAGACAGAGACAACACCTTAGGGTTTATACAGTAGAGAGACAACACCTTAGTGTTCATACAGTAGAGAGACAACACCTTAGGGTTTATACAGTAGAGAGACAGAGACAACACCTTAGGGTTTATACAGTAGAGAGACAACACCTTAGGGTTTATACAGTAGAGAGACAACACCTTAGGATTTATACAGTAGAGAGACAGAGACAACACCTTAGGGTTTATACAGTAGAGAGACAACACCTTAGTGTTCATACAGTAGAGAGACAACACCTTAGGGTTTATACAGTAGAGAGACAGAGACAACACCTTAGTGTTTATACAGTAGAGAGACAACACCTTAGGGTTTATACAGTAGAGAGACAACACCTTAGGGTTTATACAGTAGAGAGACAACACCTTAGGGTTTATACAGTAGAGAGACAACACCTTAGGGTTTATACAGTAGAGAGACAACACCTTAGGGTTTATACAGTAGAGAGACAACACCTTAGGGTTCATACAGTAGAGAGACAACACCTTAGGGTTCATACAGTAGAGAGACGACACCTTAGGGTTTATACAGTAGAGAGACGACACCTTAGGGTTTATACAGTAGAGAGACAACACCTTAGGGTTTATACAGTAGAGAGACGACACCTTAGGGTTCATACAGTAGAGAGACGACACCTTAGGGTTCATACAGTAGAGAGACAACACCTTAGGGTTTATACAGTAGAGAGACAACACCTTAGGCTTTATACAGTAGAGAGACAGAGACAACACCTTAGGGTTTATACAGTAGAGAGACGACACCTTAGGGTTCATACAGTAGAGAGACAGCACCTTAGGGTTCATACAGTAGAGAGACAGACACAACACCTTAGGGTTTATACAGTAGAGAGACGACACCTTAGGGTTCATACAGTAGAGAGACAGCACCTTAGGGTTCATACAGTAGAGAGACAGAGACAACACCTTAGGGTTTATACATTAGAGAGACGACACCTTAGGGTTCATACAGTAGAGAGACGACACCTTAGGGTTCATACAGTAGAGAGACGACACCTTAGGGTTCATACAGTAGAGAGACTACACCTTAGGGTTCATACAGTAGAGAGACGACACCTTAGGGTTCATACAGTAGAGAGACGACACCTTAGGGTTCATACAGTAGAGAGACGACACCTTAGGGTTTATACAGTAGAGAGACAACACCTTAGGGTTTATACAGTAGAGAGACGACACCTTAGGGTTTATACAGTAGAGAGACGACACCTTAGGGTTTATACAGTAGAGAGACGACACCTTAGGGTTTATACAGTAGAGAGACAGAGACAACACCTTAGGGTTTATACAGTAGAGAGACAACACCTTAGGGTTTATACAGTAGAGAGACAGAGACAACACCTTAGGGTTTATACAGTAGAGAGACGACACCTTAGGGTTCATACAGTAGAGAGACAACACCTTAGGGTTCATACAGTAAGACAGAGACAACACCTTAGGGTTTATACAGTAGAGAGACGACACCTTAGGGTTTATACAGTAGAGAGACAACACCTTAGGGTTTATACAGTAGAGAGACGACACCTTAGGGTTCATACAGTAGAGAGACAACACCTTAGGGTTCATACAGTAGAGAGACGACACCTTAGGGTTCATACAGTAGAGAGACAACACCTTAGGGTTTATACAGTAGAGAGACAACACCTTAGGGTTTATACAGTAGAGAGACAACACCTTAGGGTTTATACAGTAGAGAGACAGAGACAACACCTTAGGGTTTATACAGTAGAGAGACAACACCTTAGGGTTCATACAGTAGAGAGACAACACCTTAGGGTTCATACAGTAGAGAGACAACACCTTAGGGTTTATACAGTAGAGAGACGACACCTTAGGGTTTATACAGTAGAGAGACAAGACAACACCTTAGGGTTTCATACAGTAGAGAGACGACACCTTAGGGTTTATACAGTAGAGAGACAACACCTTAGGGTTTATACAGTAGAGAGACGACACCTTAGGGTTTATACAGTAGAGAGACAGACACCTTAGGGTTTATACAGTAGAGAGACGACACCTTAGGGTTTATACAGTAGAGAGACGACACCTTAGGGTTTATACAGGAGAGAGACGACACCTTAGGGTTTATACAGCAGAGAGACAACACCTTAGGGTTTATACAGTAGAGAGACGACACCTTAGGGTTTATACAGTAGAGAGACGACACCTTAGGGTTTCATACAGTAGAGAGACGACACCTTAGGGTTTATACAGTAGAGAGACAACACCTTAGGGTTTATACAGTAGAGAGACAACACCTTAGGGTTTATACAGTAGAGAGAGACAACACCTTAGGGTTTATACAGTAGAGAGACAACACCTTAGGGTTTATACAGTAGAGAGACAGAGACAACACCTTAGGGTTTATACAGTAGAGAGACGACACCTTAGGGTTTATACAGTAGAGAGACAACACCTTAGGGTTTATACAGTAGAGAGACAGAGACAACACCTTAGGGTTTATACAGTAGAGAGACAACACCTTAGGGTTCATACAGTAGAGAGACAACACCTTAGGGTTTCATACAGTAGAGAGAGACAACACCTTAGGGTTTATACAGTAGAGAGACAACACCTTAGGGTTTATACAGTAGAGAGACAACACCTTAGGGTTTATACAGTAGAGAGACGACACCTTAGGGTTTATACAGTAGAGAGACAACACCTTAGGGTTTATACAGTAGAGAGACGACACCTTAGGGTTTCATACAGTAGAGAGACGACACCTTAGGGTTTCATACAGTAGAGAGACGACACCTTAGGGTTTATACAGTAGAGAGACGACACCTTAGGGTTTATACAGTAGAGAGACGACACCTTAGGGTTTATACAGTAGAGAGACGACACCTTAGGGTTCATACAGTAGAGAGACGACACCTTAGGGTTCATACAGTAGAGAGACAACACCTTAGGGTTTATACAGTAGAGAGACAACACCTTAGGGTTTATACAGTAGAGAGACAGAGACAACACCTTAGGGTTTATACAGTAGAGAGACGACACCTTAGGGTTCATACAGTAGAGAGACAGCACCTTAGGGTTCATACAGTAGAGAGACAGAGACAACACCTTAGGGTTTATACAGTAGAGAGACGACACCTTAGGGTTCATACAGTAGAGAGACAGCACCTTAGGGTTCATACAGTAGAGACAGAGACAACACCTTAGGGTTTATACAGTAGAGAGACGACACCTTAGGGTTCATACAGTAGAGAGACGACACCTTAGGGTTCATACAGTAGAGAGACGACACCTTAGGGTTCATACAGTAGAGAGACTACACCTTAGGGTTCATACAGTAGAGAGACGACACCTTAGGGTTCATACAGTAGAGAGACAACACCTTAGGGTTCATACAGTAGAGAGACGACACCTTAGGGTTTATACAGTAGAGAGACGACACCTTAGGGTTTATACAGTAGAGAGACGACACCTTAGGGTTTATACAGTAGAGAGACGACACCTTAGGGTTTATACAGTAGAGAGACAACACCTTAGGGTTTATACAGTAGAGAGACAGAGACAACACCTTAGGGTTTATACAGTAGAGAGACAACACCTTAGGGTTTATACAGTAGAGAGACAACACCTTAGGGTTTATACAGTAGAGAGACAGAGACAACACCTTAGGGTTTATACAGTAGAGAGACGACACCTTAGGGTTCATACAGTAGAGAGACAACACCTTAGGGTTCATACAGTAGAGAGACAGAGACAACACCTTAGGGTTTATACAGTAGAGAGACGACACCTTAGGGTTTATACAGTAGAGAGACAACACCTTAGGGTTTATACAGTAGAGAGACGACACCTTAGGGTTCATACAGTAGAGAGACGACACCTTAGGGTTCATACAGTAGAGAGACGACACCTTAGGGTTCATACAGTAGAGAGACAACACCTTAGGGTTTATACAGTAGAGAGACAACACCTTAGGGTTTATACAGTAGAGAGACAACACCTTAGGGTTTATACAGTAGAGAGACAGAGACAACACCTTAGGGTTTATACAGTAGAGAGACGACACCTTAGGGTTCATACAGTAGAGAGACAGCACCTTAGGGTTCATACAGTAGAGAGACAGAGACAACACCTTAGGGTTTATACAGTAGAGAGACGACACCTTAGGGTTCATACAGTAGAGAGACGACACCTTAGGGTTCATACAGTAGAGAGACGACACCTTAGGGTTCATACAGTAGAGAGACAACACCTTAGGGTTTATACAGTAGAGAGACAACACCTTAGGGTTTATACAGTAGAGAGACAACACCTTAGGGTTTATACAGTAGAGAGACAGAGACAACACCTTAGGGTTCATACAGTAGAGAGACGACACCTTAGAGTTTATACAGCAGAGAGACGACACCTTAGGGTTTATACAGTAGAGAGACAGCACCTTAGGGTTCATACAGTAGAGAGACAACACCTTAGGGTTCATACAGTAGAGAGACAACACCTTAGGGTTTATACAGTAGAGAGACGACACCTTAGGGTTTATACAGTAGAGAGACAACACCTTAGGGTTTATACAGTAGAGAGACGACACCTTAGGGTTTATACAGTAGAGAGACGACACCTTAGGGTTTATACAGTAGAGAGACAACACCTTAGGGTTTATACAGTAGAGAGACAGAGACAACACCTTAGGGTTTATACAGTAGAGAGACAGAGACAACACCTTAGGGTTTATACAGTAGAGAGACGACACCTTAGGGTTCATACAGTAGAGAGACAACACCTTAGGGTTCATACAGTAGAGACAAGACAACACCTTAGGGTTTATACAGTAGAGAGACAACACCTTAGGGTTCATACAGTAGAGAGACGACACCTTAGGGTTTATACAGTAGAGAGACAACACCTTAGGGTTTATACAGTAGAGAGACAACACCTTAGGGTTCATACAGTAGAGAGACAACACCTTAGGGTTCATACAGTAGAGAGACAACACCTTAGGGTTTATACAGTAGAGAGACAACACCTTAGGGTTTATACAGTAGAGAGACGACACCTTAGGGTTTATACAGTAGAGAGACGACACCTTAGGGTTCATACAGTAGAGAGACAACACCTTAGGGTTCATACAGTAGAGAGACAACACCTTAGGGTTTATACAGTAGAGAGACAACACCTTAGGGTTTATACAGTAGAGAGACAGAGACAACACCTTAGGGTTTATACAGTAGAGAGACGACACCTTAGGGTTCATACAGTAGAGAGACAACACCTTAGGGTTCATACAGTAGAGAGACGACACCTTAGGGTTCATACAGTAGAGAGACAGCACCTTAGGGTTCATACAGTAGAGAGACAGCACCTTAGGGTTCATACAGTAGAGAGACAGAGACAACACCTTAGGGTTTATACAGTAGAGAGACAACACCTTAGGGTTCATACAGTAGAGAGACAACACCTTAGGGTTCATACAGTAGAGAGACGACACCTTAGGGTTCATACAGTAGAGAGACGACACCTTAGGGTTCATACAGTAGAGAGACGACACCTTAGGGTTCATACAGTAGAGAGACAACACCTTAGGGTTTATACAGTAGAGAGACGACACCTTAGGGTTTATACAGTAGAGAGACGACACCTTAGGGTTTATACAGTAGAGAGACAACACCTTAGGGTTTATACAGTAGAGAGACGACACCTTAGGGTTTATACAGTAGAGAGACGACACCTTAGGGTTTATACAGTAGAGAGACAGAGACAACACCTTAGGGTTTATACAGTAGAGAGACAACACCTTAGGGTTTATACAGTAGAGAGACAGAGACAACACCTTAGGGTTTATACAGTAGAGAGACGACACCTTAGGGTTCATACAGTAGAGAGACAACACCTTAGGGTTCATACAGTAGAGACAGACAACACCTTAGGGTTTATACAGTAGAGAGACAACACCTTAGGGTTTATACAGTAGAGAGACAGACACCTTAGGGTTTATACAGTAGAGAGACGACACCTTAGGGTTTATACAGTAGAGAGACAACACCTTAGGGTTCATACAGTAGAGAGACGACACCTTAGGGTTTATACAGTAGAGAGACAACACCTTAGGGTTTATACAGTAGAGAGACGACACCTTAGGGTTTATACAGTAGAGAGACGACACCTTAGGGTTTATACAGTAGAGAGACAACACCTTAGGGTTTATACAGTAGAGAGACAGAGACAACACCTTAGGGTTTATACAGTAGAGAGACGACACCTTAGGGTTTATACAGTAGAGAGACGACACCTTAGGGTTCATACAGTAGAGAGACAACAACCTTAGGGTTTATACAGTAGAGAGACGACACCTTAGGGTTTATACAGTAGAGAGCAGACACCTTAGGGTTTATACAGTAGAGAGACGACACCTTAGGGTTTATACAGTAGAGAGACAACACCTTAGGGTTTATACAGTAGAGAGACGACACCTTAGGGTTTATACAGTAGAGAGACGACACCTTAGGGTTTATACAGTAGAGAGACGACACCTTAGGGTTTATACAGTAGAGAGACGACACCTTAGGGTTTATACAGTAGAGAGACGACACCTTAGGGTTTATACAGTAGAGAGACGACACCTTAGGGTTTATACAGTAGAGAGACGACACCTTAGGGTTTATACAGTAGAGAGACAACACCTTAGGGTTTATACAGTAGAGAGACGACACCTTAGGGTTTATACAGTAGAGAGACAACACCTTAGGGTTTATACAGTAGAGAGACAGAGACAACACCTTAGGGTTTATACAGTAGAGAGACGACACCTTAGGGTTTATACAGTAGAGAGACAACACCTTAGGGTTTATACAGTAGAGAGACAGAGACAACACCTTAGGGTTTATACAGTAGAGAGACGACACCTTAGGGTTTATACAGTAGAGAGACAACACCTTAGGGTTTATACAGTAGAGAGACAGAGACAACACCTTAGGGTTTATACAGTAGAGAGACGACACCTTAGGGTTCATACAGTAGAGAGACAACACCTTAGGGTTTATACAGTAGAGAGACAGAGACAACACCTTAGGGTTTATACAGTAGAGAGACAACACCTTAGGGTTTATACAGTAGAGAGACAACACCTTAGGGTTTATACAGTAGAGAGACGACACCTTAGGGTTTATACAGTAGAGAGACAACACCTTAGGGTTTATACAGTAGAGAGACAACACCTTAGGGTTCATACAGTAGAGAGACAACACCTTAGGGTTCATACAGTAGAGAGACGACACCTTAGGGTTTATACAGTAGAGAGACGACACCTTAGGGTTTATACAGTAGAGAGACGACACCTTAGGGTTTATACAGTAGAGAGACGACACCTTAGGGTTCATACAGTAGAGAGACAACACCTTAGGGTTTATACAGTAGAGAGACAACACCTTAGGGTTTATACAGTAGAGAGACAACACCTTAGGGTTTATACAGTAGAGAGACGACACCTTAGGGTTTATACAGTAGAGAGACAGCACCTTAGGGTTCATACAGTAGAGAGACAGAGACAACACCTTAGGGTTTATACAGTAGAGAGACGACACCTTAGGGTTCATACAGTAGAGAGACAGCACCTTAGGGTTCATACAGTAGAGAGACAGAGACAACACCTTAGGGTTTATACAGTAGAGAGACGACACCTTAGGGTTTATACAGTAGAGAGACGACACCTTAGGGTTCATACAGTAGAGAGACGACACCTTAGGGTTCATACAGTAGAGAGAATACACCTTAGGGTTCATACAGTAGAGAGACGACACCTTAGGGTTCATACAGTAGAGAGACGACACCTTAGGGTTCATACAGTAGAGAGACGACACCTTAGGGTTTATACAGTAGAGAGACGACACCTTAGGGTTTATACAGTAGAGAGACGACACCTTAGGGTTTATACAGTAGAGAGACAACACCTTAGGGTTCATACAGTAGAGAGACAACACCTTAGGGTTTATACAGTAGAGAGACAACACCTTAGGGTTTATACAGTAGAGAGACAACACCTTAGGGTTTATACAGTAGAGAGACAGAGACAACACCTTAGGGTTTATACAGTAGAGAGACGACACCTTAGGGTTCATACAGTAGAGAGACAACACCTTAGGGTTCATACAGTAGAGAGACAGAGACAACACCTTAGGGTTTATACAGTAGAGAGACAACACCTTAGGGTTTATACAGTAGAGAGACGACACCTTAGGGTTTCATACAGTAGAGAGACGACACCTTAGGGTTTATACAGTAGAGAGACGACACCTTAGGGTTCATACAGTAGAGAGACAACACCTTAGGGTTCATACAGTAGAGAGACAACACCTTAGGGTTTATACAGTAGAGAGACAACACCTTAGGGTTTATACAGTAGAGAGACAACACCTTAGGGTTTATACAGTAGAGAGACAGAGACAACACCTTAGGGTTTATACAGTAGAGAGACGACACCTTAGGGTTCATACAGTAGAGAGACAACACCTTAGGGTTCATACAGTAGAGAGACAGAGACAACACCTTAGGGTTTATACAGTAGAGAGACGACACCTTAGGGTTCATACAGTAGAGAGACAACACCTTAGGGTTCATACAGTAGAGAGACGACACCTTAGGGTTTATACAGTAGAGAGACGACACCTTAGGGTTCATACAGTAGAGAGACAACACCTTAGGGTTTATACAGTAGAGAGACAACACCTTAGGGTTTATACAGTAGAGAGACAACACCTTAAGGTTTATACAGTAGAGAGACGACACCTTAGGGTTTATACAGTAGAGAGACAACACCTTAGGGTTTATACAGTAGAGAGACAGCACCTTAGGGTTCATACAGTAGAGAGACAACACCTTAGGGTTCATACAGTAGAGAGACAACACCTTAGGGTTTATACAGTAGAGAGACGACACCTTAGGGTTTATACAGTAGAGAGACGACACCTTAGGGTTTATACAGTAGAGAGACGACACCTTAGGGTTCATACAGTAGAGAGACGACACCTTAGGGTTCATACAGTAGAGAGACAACACCTTAGGGTTTATACAGTAGAGAGACAACACCTTAGGGTTTATACAGTAGAGAGACAACACCTTAGGGTTTATACAGTAGAGAGACGACACCTTAGGGTTCATACAGTAGAGAGACAACACCTTAGGGTTCATACAGTAGAGAGACAGAGACAACACCTTAGGGTTTATACAGTAGAGAGACGACACCTTAGGGTTCATACAGTAGAGAGACAACACCTTAGGGTTCATACAGTAGAGAGACAGCACACCTTAGGGTTTATACAGTAGAGAGACAACACCTTAGGGTTTATACAGTAGAGAGACAACACCTTAAGGTTTATGCAGTAGAGAGACGACACCTTAGGGTTTATACAGTAGAGAGACGACACCTTAGGGTTCATACAGTAGAGAGACGACACCTTAGGGTTTATACAGTAGAGAGACGACACCTTAGGGTTTATACAGTAGAGAGACGACACCTTAGGGTTTATACAGTAGAGAGACGACACCTTAGGGTTCATACAGTAGAGAGACGACACCTTAGGGTTCATACAGTAGAGAGACAACACCTTAGGGTTTATACATTAGAGAGACAACACCTTAGGGTTTATACAGTAGAGAGACAAACCACCTTAGGGTTTATACAGTAGAGAGACGACACCCTTAGGGTTTCATACAGTAGAGAGACAACACCTTAGGGTTCATACAGTAGAGAGACAACACCTTAGGGTTTCATACAGTAGAGAGACGACACCTTAGGGTTCATACAGTAGAGAGACAACACCTTAGGGTTCATACAGTAGAGAGACAGAGACAACACCTTAGGGTTTATACAGTAGAGAGACGACACCTTAGGGTTTATACAGTAGAGAGACAACACCTTAGGGTTTATACAGTAGAGAGACAACACCTTAGGGTTTATACAGTAGAGAGACGACACCTTAGGGTTTATACAGTAGAGAGACGACACCTTAGGGTTTATACAGTAGAGAGACAACACCTTAGGGTTTATACAGTAGAGAGACGACACCCTTAGGGTTTATACAGTAGAGAGACGACACCTTAGGGTTCATACAGTAGAGAGACAACACCTTAGGGTTTATACAGTAGAGAGACAACACCTTAGGGTTTATACAGTAGAGAGACAAGACAACACCTTAGGGTTTATACAGTAGAGAGACGACACCTTAGGGTTCATACAGTAGAGAGACAACACCTTAGGGTTCATACAGTAGAGAGACGACACCTTAGGGTTCATACAGTAGAGAGACAGACACCTTAGGGTTTATACAGTAGAGAGACGACACCTTAGGGTTTATACAGTAGAGAGACAACACCTTAGGGTTTATACAGGAGAGAGACGACACCTTAGGGTTTATACAGTAGAGAGACAACACCTTAGGGTTTATACAGTAGAGAGACGACACCTTAGGGTTTATACAGTAGAGAGACGACACCTTAGGGTTTATACAGTAGAGAGACGACACCTTAGGGTTTATACAGTAGAGAGACAACACCTTAGGGTTTATACAGTAGAGAGACGACACCTTAGGGTTTATACAGTAGAGAGACAACACCTTAGGGTTTATACAGTAGAGAGACGACACCTTAGGGTTTATACAGTAGAGAGACGACACCTTAGGGTTTATACAGTAGAGAGACGACACCTTAGGGTTTATACAGTAGAGAGACGACACCTTAGGGTTTATACAGTAGAGAGACGACACCTTAGGGTTTATACAGTAGAGACACGACACCTTAGGGTTTATACAGTAGAGAGACGACACCTTAGGGTTTATACAGTAGAGAGACGACACCTTAGGGTTTATACAGTAGAGAGACGACACCTTAGGGTTTATACAGTAGAGAGACGACACCTTAGGGTTTATACAGTAGAGAGACGACACCTTAGGGTTTATACAGTAGAGAGACACCTTAGGGTTCATAGAGACAACACCTTAGGGTTTATACAGTAGAGAGACGACACCTTAGGGTTTCATACAGTAGAGAGACGACACCTTAGGGTTTATACAGTAGAGAGACGACACCTTAGGGTTTATACAGTAGAGAGACAACACCTTAGGGTTTATACAGTAGAGAGACGACACCTTAGGGTTTATACAGTAGAGAGACAGCACCTTAGGGTTTATACAGTAGAGAGACAACACCTTAGGGTTCATACAGTAGAGAGACAACACCTTAGGGTTTATACAGTAGAGAGACAACACCTTAGGGTTTATACAGTAGAGAGACAACACCTTAGGGTTTATACAGTAGAGAGACAGAGACAACACCTTAGGGTTTATACAGTAGAGAGACGACACCTTAGGGTTCATACAGTAGAGAGACAGCACCTTAGGGTTCATACAGTAGAGAGACAACACCTTAGGGTTTATACAGTAGAGAGACAACACCTTAGGGTTCATACAGTAGAGAGACGACACCTTAGGGTTTATACAGTAGAGAGACGACACCTTAGGGTTTATACAGTAGAGAGACAACACCTTAGGGTTTATACAGTAGAGAGACGACACCTTAGGGTTTCATACAGTAGAGAGACAACACCTTAGGGTTTATACAGTAGAGAGACGACACCTTAGGGTTTATACAGTAGAGAGACGACACCTTAGGGTTTATACAGTAGAGAGACGACACCTTAGGGTTTATACAGTAGAGAGACGACACCTTAGGGTTTATACAGTAGAGAGACGACACCTTAGGGTTTATACAGTAGAGAGACAACACCTTAGGGTTTATACAGTAGAGAGACGACACCTTAGGATTTATACAGTAGTGAGACGACACCTTAGGGTTTATACAGTAGTGAGACGACACCTTAGGGTTTCATACAGTAGAGAGACGACACCTTAGGATTTATACAGTAGAGAGACAGAGACAACACCTTAGGGTTTATACAGTAGAGAGACAACACCTTAGTGTTCATACAGTAGAGAGACAACACCTTAGGGTTTATACAGTAGAGAGACAGAGACAACACCTTAGGGTTTATACAGTAGAGAGACGACACCTTAGGGTTTATACAGTAGAGAGACAACACCTTAGGATTTATACAGTAGAGAGACAGAGACAACACCTTAGGGTTTATACAGTAGAGAGACAACACCTTAGTGTTCATACAGTAGAGAGACAACACCTTAGGGTTTATACAGTAGAGAGACAGAGACAACACCTTAGTGTTTATACAGTAGAGAGACAACACCTTAGGGTTTATACAGTAGAGAGACAACACCTTAGGGTTTATACAGTAGAGAGACGACACCTTAGGGTTTATACAGTAGAGAGACAACACCTTAGGGTTTATACAGTAGAGAGACAGCACCTTAGGGTTCATACAGTAGAGAGACAGCACCTTAGGGTTCATACAGTAGAGAGACGACACCTTAGGGTTTATACAGTAGAGAGACGACACCTTAGGGTTTATACAGTAGAGAGACGACACCTTAGGGTTTATACAGTAGAGAGACGACACCTTAGGGTTCATACAGTAGAGAGACGACACCTTAGGGTTTATACAGTAGAGAGACGACACCTTAGGGTTCATACAGTAGAGAGACAACACCTTAGGCTTTATACAGTAGAGAGACAGAGACAACACCTTAGGGTTTATACAGTAGAGAGACGACACCTTAGGGTTCATACAGTAGAGAGACAGCACCTTAGGGTTCATACAGTAGAGAGACAGACACAACACCTTAGGGTTTATACAGTAGAGAGACGACACCTTAGGATTTATACAGTAGTGAGACGACACCTTAGGGTTTATACAGTAGAGAGACGACACCTTAGGGTTTATACAGTAGTGAGACGACACCTTAGGATTTATACAGTAGTGAGATGACACCTTAGGGTTTATACAGTAGTGAGACAGAGACAACACCTTAGGGTTTATACAGGAGAGAGACGACACCTTAGGATTTATACAGTAGAGAGACAACACCTTAGGGTTTATACAGTAGAGAGACGACACCTTAGGGTTTATACAGTAGAGAGACGACACCTTAGGGTTTATACAGTAGAGAGACGACACCTTAGGGTTTATACAGTAGAGAGACGACACCTTAGGGTTTATACAGTAGAGAGACGACACCTTAGGGTTTATACAGTAGAGAGACGACACCTTAGGGTTTATACAGTAGAGAGACGACACCTTAGGGTTCATACAGTAGAGAGACAACACCTTAGGGTTTATACAGTAGAGAGACGACACCTTAGGGTTTATACAGTAGAGAGACAACACCTTAGGGTTTATACAGTAGAGAGACACACCTTAGGGTTTATACAGTAGAGAGACGACACCTTAGGGTTTATACAGTAGAGAGACAACACCTTAGGGTTTATACAGTAGAGAGACAACACCTTAGGGTTTATACAGTAGAGAGACGACACCTTAGGGTTTATACAGTAGAGAGACGACACCTTAGGGTTTATACAGTAGAGAGACAACACCTTAGGGTTTATACAGTAGAGAGACGACACCTTAGGGTTTATACAGTAGAGAGACGACACCTTAGGGTTTATACAGTAGAGAGACGACACCTTAGGGTTTATACAGTAGAGAGACGACACCTTAGGGTTTATACAGTAGAGAAGAGACAACACCTTAGGGTTTATACAGTAGAGAGACGACACCTTAGGGTTATACAGTAGAGAGACACACCTTAGGGTTTATACAGTAGAGAGCAGAGACACCTTAGGGTTTATACAGTAGAGAGACGACACCTTAGGGTTTATACAGTAGAGAGACGACACCTTAGGGTTTATACAGTAGAGAGACGACACCTTAGGGTTTATACAGTAGAGAGACGACACCTTAGGGTTTATACAGTAGAGAGACAACACCTTAGGGTTCATACAGTAGAGAGACAACACCTTAGGGTTTATACAGTAGAGAGACGACACCTTAGGGTTTATACAGTAGAGAGACGACACCTTAGGGTTCATACAGTAGAGAGACGACACCTTAGGGTTTATACAGTAGAGAGACGACACCTTAGGGTTTATACAGTAGAGAGACGACACCTTAGGGTTTATACAGTAGAGAGACAACACCTTAGGGTTTATACAGTAGAGAGACAACACCTTAGGGTTTATACAGTAGAGAGACAGAGACAACACCTTAGGGTTTATACAGTGGAGAGACGACACCTTAGGGTTTATACAGTAGAGAGACAGCACCTTAGGGTTCATACAGTAGAGAGACAGAGACAACACCTTAGGGTTTATACAGTAGAGAGACAGCACCTTAGGGTTCATACAGTAGAGAGACAGCACCTTAGGGTTCATACAGTAGAGAGACAGAGACAACACCTTAGGGTTTATACAGTAGAGAGACAACACCTTAGGGTTCATACAGTAGAGAGACGACACCTTAGGGTTTATACAGGAGAGAGACGACACCTTAGGGTTTCATACAGTAGAGAGACGACACCTTAGGGTTTATACAGTAGAGAGACAACACCTTAGGGTTTATACAGTAGAGAGACGACACCTTAGGGTTCATACAGTAGAGAGACACACCTTAGGGTTTATACAGTAGAGAGACGACACCTTAGGGTTTATACAGTAGAGAGACAACACCTTAGGGTTTATACAGTAGAGAGACGACACCTTAGGGTTTATACAGTAGAGAGACGACACCTTAGGGTTTATACAGTAGAGAGACGACACCTTAGGGTTTATACAGTAGAGAGACAACACCTTAGGGTTTATACAGTAGAGAGACGACACCTTAGGGTTTATACAGTAGAGAGACAACACCTTAGGGTTTATACAGTAGAGAGACAGAACCACCTTAGGGTTTATACAGTAGAGAGCGACAACACCTTAGGGTTTATACAGTAGAGAGACGACACCTTAGGGTTCATACAGTAGAGAGACAACACCTTAGGGTTCATACAGTAGAGAGACGAGACAACACCTTAGGGTTTATACAGTAGAGAGACGACACCTTAGGGTTTATACAGTAGAGAGACAACACCTTAGGGTTTATACAGTAGAGAGACAGAGACACACCTTAGGGTTTATACAGTAGAGAGACACACCTTAGGGTTCATACAGTAGAGAGACGACACCTTAGGGTTCATACAGTAGAGAGACGACACCTTAGGGTTTATACAGTAGAGAGACGACACCTTAGGGTTTATACAGTAGAGAGACGACACCTTAGGGTTTATACAGTAGAGAGACGACACCTTAGGGTTTATACAGTAGAGAGACGACACCTTAGGGTTTATACAGTAGAGAGACGACACCTTAGGGTTTATACAGTAGAGAGACAACACCTTAGGGTTTATACAGTAGAGAGACAACACCTTAGGGTTTATACAGTAGAGAGACGACACCTTAGGGTTTATACAGTAGAGAGACGACACCTTAGGGTTTATACAGTAGAGAGACAACACCTTAGGGTTCATACAGTAGAGAGACAACACCTTAGGGTTTATACAGTAGGAGAGACAACACCTTAGGGTTTATACAGTAGAGAGACAACACCTTAGGGTTTATACAGTAGAGAGACAACACCTTAGGGTTTATACAGTAGAGAGACACACCTTAGGGTTTATACAGTAGAGAGACGACACCTTAGGGTTTCATACAGTAGAGAGACAACACCTTAGGGTTCATACAGTAGAGAGACAACACCTTAGGGTTTATACAGTAGAGAGACAAACACCTTAGGGTTTATACAGTAGAGAGACAACACCTTAGGGTTCATACAGTAGAGAGACGACACCTTAGGGTTTATACAGTAGAGAGACAACACCTTAGGGTTTATACAGTAGAGAGACAACACCTTAGGGTTTATACAGTAGAGAGACAACACCTTAGGGTTTATACAGTAGAGAGACAACACCTTAGGGTTTATACAGTAGAGAGACAACACCTTAGGGTTTATACAGTAGAGAGACAACACCTTAGGGTTCATACAGTAGAGAGACGACACCTTAGGGTTTATACAGTAGAGAGACAACACCTTAGGGTTTATACAGTAGAGAGACGACACCTTAGGGTTCATACAGTAGAGAGACAGCACCGTAGGGTTCATACAGTAGAGAGACGACACCTTAGGGTTTATACAGTAGAGAGACGACACCTTAGGGTTTATACAGTAGAGAGACAACACCTTAGGGTTCATACAGTAGAGAGACGACACCTTAGGGTTCATACAGTAGAGAGACGACACCTTAGGGTTTATACAGTAGAGAGACGACACCTTAGGGTTTATACAGTAGAGAGACAACACCTTAGGGCTTCATACAGTAGAGAGACAGAGACAACACCTTAGGGTTTATACAGTAGAGAGACGACACCTTAGGGTTCATACAGTAGAGAGACAGCACCTTAGGGTTCATACAGTAGAGAGAGACAACACCTTAGGGTTTATACAGTAGAGAGACGACACCTTAGGGTTCATACAGTAGAGAGACAACACCTTAGGGTTCATACAGTAGAGAGACAGAGACAACACCTTAGGGTTTATACAGTAGAGAGACGACACCTTAGGGTTCATACAGTAGAGAGACGACACCTTAGGGTTCATACAGTAGAGAGACGGACACCCTTAGGGTTTATACAGTAGAGAGACGACACCTTAGGGTTCATACAGTAGAGAGACGACACCTTAGGGTTCATACAGTAGAGAGACACCTTAGGGTTCATACAGTAGAGAGACGACACCTTAGGGTTCATACAGTAGAGACGGACACCTTAGGGTTCATACAGTAGAGAGACGACACCTTAGGGTTTATACAGTAGAGAGACGACACCTTAGGGTTTATACAGTAGAGAGACGACACCTTAGGGTTTATACAGTAGAGAGACGACACCTTAGGGTTTATACAGTAGAGAGACAACACCTTAGGGTTTATACAGTAGAGAGACAACACCTTAGGGTTTATACAGTAGAGAGACAGAGACAACACCTTAGGGTTTATACAGTAGAGAGACAACACCTTAGGGTTTATACAGTAGAGAGACAGAGACAACACCTTAGGGTTTATACAGTAGAGAGACGACACCTTAGGGTTTATACAGTAGAGAGACGACACCTTAGGGTTCATACAGTAGAGAGACAACACCTTAGGGTTTATACAGTAGAGAGACGACACCTTAGGGTTTATACAGTAGAGAGACAACACCTTAGGGTTCATACAGTAGAGAGACAACACCTTAGGGTTTATACAGTAGAGAGACAGAGACCACCTTAGGGTTTATACAGTAGAGAGACGACACCTTAGGGTTCATACAGTAGAGAGACAGCACCTTAGGGTTCATACAGTAGAGAGACAGAGACAACACCTTAGGGTTTATACAGTAGAGAGACGACACCTTAGGGTTCATACAGTAGAGAGACGACACCTTAGGGTTCATACAGTAGAGAGACGAGACACACCTTAGGGTTTATACAGTAGAGAGACAACACCTTAGGGTTCATACAGTAGAGAGACGACACCTTAGGGTTTATACAGTAGAGAGACGACACCTTAGGGTTTATACAGTAGAGAGACGACACCTTAGGGTTTATACAGTAGAGAGACGACACCTTAGGGTTTATACAGTAGAGAGACGACACCTTAGGGTTTATACAGTAGAGAGACAACACCTTAGGGTTTATACAGTAGAGAGACAACACCTTAGGGTTTATACAGTAGAGAGACAACACCTTAGGGTTTATACAGTAGAGAGACAACACCTTAGGGTTTATACAGTAGAGAGACGACACCTTAGGGTTTATACAGTAGAGAGACAACACCTTAGGGTTCATACAGTAGAGAGACAACACCTTAGGGTTTATACAGTAGAGAGACACACCTTAGGGTTTATACAGTAGAGAGACGACACCTTAGGGTTTATACAGTAGAGAGACGACACCTTAGGGTTCATACAGTAGAGAGACAACACCTTAGGGTTCATACAGTAGAGAGACGACACCTTAGGGTTTATACAGTAGAGAGACGACACCTTAGGGTTTATACAGTAGAGAGACAACACCTTAGGGTTTATACAGTAGAGAGAC
This sequence comes from Salmo salar, assembly GCF_905237065.1. Classification (NCBI taxonomy): domain Eukaryota; kingdom Metazoa; phylum Chordata; class Actinopteri; order Salmoniformes; family Salmonidae; genus Salmo; species Salmo salar. Next base: position 50,465,486 of record NC_059455.1, on the reverse strand, counting down.
AGAGACAACACCTTAGGGTTTATACAGTAGAGAGACGACACCTTAGGGTTCATACAGTAGAGAGACAGCACCTTAGGGTTCATACAGTAGAGAGACAGAGACAACACCTTAGGGTTTATACAGTAGAGAGACGACACCTTAGGGTTCATACAGTAGAGAGACAGCACCTTAGGGTTCATACAGTAGAGAGACAGCGACACCTTAGGGTTTATACAGTAGAGAGACGACACCTTAGGGGTTCATACAGTAGAGAGACAACACCTTAGGGTTTATACAGTAGAGAGACGACACCTTAGGGTTCATACAGTAGAGAGACGACACCTTAGGGTTCATACAGTAGAGAGACGACACCTTAGGGTTCATACAGTATAGAGACAACACCTTAGGGTTTATACAGTAGAGAGACGACACCTTAGGGTTTATACAGTAGAGAGACAACACCTTAAGGTTTATGCAGTAGAGAGACGACACCTTAGGGTTTATACAGTAGAGAGACGACACCTTAGGGTTCATACAGTAGAGAGACGACACCTTAGGGTTTATACAGTAGAGAAACAGGACAACACCTTAGGGTTTATACAGTAGAGAGACGACACCTTAGGGTTTATACAGTAGAGAGACAGAGACAACACCTTAGGGTTTATACAGTAGAGAGACGACACCTTAGGGTTCATACAGTAGAGAGACAGCACCTTAGGGTTCATACAGTAGAGAGACAGACAACACCTTAGGGTTTATACAGTAGAGAGACGACACCTTAGGGTTTATACAGTAGAGAGACGACACCTTAGGGTTTATACAGTAGAGACAGAGACAACACCTTAGGGTTTATACAGTAGAGAGACAACACCTTAGGGTTCATACAGTAGAGAGACAACACCTTAGGGTTTATACAGTAGAGAGACAGAGACAACACCTTAGGGTTTATACAGTAGAGAGACAACACCTTAGGGTTCATACAGTAGAGAGACAGCACCTTAGGGTTCATACAGTAGAGAGACAGAGACAACACCTTAGGGTTTATACAGTAGAGAGACGACACCTTAGGGTTCATACAGTAGAGAGACAGCACCTTAGGGTTCATACAGTAGAGAGACAGACACCTTAGGGTTTATACAGTAGAGAGACGACACCTTAGGGTTCATACAGTAGAGAGACAACACCTTAGGGTTCATACAGTAGAGAGACGACACCTTAGGGTTTATACAGTAGAGAGACGACACCTTAGGGTTCATACAGTAGAGAGACGACACCTTAGGGTTCATACAGTAGAGAGACGACACCTTAGGGTTCATACAGTAGAGAGACAACACCTTAGGGTTCATACAGTAGAGAGACAACACCTTAGGGTTTATACAGTAGAGAGACGACACCTTAGGGTTTATACAGTAGAGAGACAACACCTTAGGGTTTATACAGTAGAGAGACGACACCTTAGGGTTTATACAGTAGAGAGACAACACCTTAGGGTTTATACAGTAGAGAGACGACACCTTAGGGTTTATACAGTAGAGAGACAGAGACAACACCTTAGGGTTTATACAGTAGAGAGACGACACCTTAGGGTTTATACAGTAGAGAGACAACACCTTAGGGTTTATACAGTAGAGAGACGACACCTTAGGGTTTATACAGTAGAGAGACAACACCTTAGGGTTTATACAGTAGAGAGACGACACCTTAGGGTTTATACAGTAGAGAGACAACACCTTAGGGTTTATACAGTAGAGAGACAACACCTTAGGGTTTATACAGTAGAGAGACAACACCTTAGGGTTTATACAGTAGAGAGACAACACCTTAGGGTTTATACAGTAGAGAGACGACACCTTAGGGTTTCATACAGTAGAGAGACAACACCTTAGGGTTCATACAGTAGAGAGACGACACCTTAGGGTTTATACAGTAGAGAGACGACACCTTAGGGTTCATACAGTAGAGAGACAACACCTTAGGGTTTATACAGTAGAGAGACTACACCTTAGTGTTCATACAGTAGAGAGACAACACCTTAGGGTTTATACAGTAGAGAGACAACACCTTAGGGTTTATACAGTAGAGAGACGACACCTTAGGGTTTATACAGTAGAGAGACGACACCTTAGGGTTCATACAGTAGAGAGACGACACCTTAGGGTTCATACAGTAGAGAGACGACACCTTAGGGTTTATACAGTAGAGAGACGACACCTTAGGGTTTATACAGTAGAGAGACAACACCTTAGGGTTTATACAGTAGAGACAGAGACAACACCTTAGGGTTTATACAGTAGAGAGACGACACCTTAGGGTTCATACAGTAGAGAGACAGCACCTTAGGGTTCATACAGTAGAGAGACGACAACACCTTAGGGTTTATACAGTAGAGAGACGACACCTTAGGGTTCATACAGTAGAGAGACGACACCTTAGGGTTCATACAGTAGAGAGACGACACCTTAGGGTTCATACAGTAGAGAGACGACACCTTAGGGTTCATACAGTAGAGAGACGACACCTTAGGGTTTATACAGTAGAGAGACGACACCTTAGGGTTTATACAGTAGAGAGACAACACCTTAGGGTTATACAGTAGAGAGACACACCTTAGGGTTCATACAGTAGAGAGACGACACCTTAGGGTTCATACAGTAGAGAGACGAAACCTTAGGGTTTATACAGTAGAGAGACGACACCTTAGGGTTTATACAGGAGAGAGACAACACCTTAGGGTTTATACAGTAGAGAGACGACACCTTAGTGTTCATACAGTAGAGAGACAACACCTTAGGGTTTATACAGTAGAGAGACAGAGACAACACCTTAGGGTTTATACAGTAGAGAGACGACACCTTAGGGTTTATACAGTAGAGAGACAACACCTTAGGGTTTATACAGTAGAGAGACAGAGACAACACCTTAGGGTTTATACAGTAGAGAGACAACACCTTAGGGTTCATACAGTAGAGAGACGACACCTTAGGGTTTATACAGTAGAGAGACGACACCTTAGGGTTTATACAGTAGAGAGACAACACCTTAGGGTTTATACAGTAGAGAGACGACACCTTAGGGTTTATACAGTAGAGAGACGACACCTTAGGGTTTATACAGTAGAGAGACGACACCTTAGGGTTTATACAGTAGAGAGACGACACCTTAGGGTTTATACAGTAGAGAGACGACACCTTAGGGTTTATACAGTAGAGAGACAACACCTTAGGGTTTATACAGTAGAGAGACAACACCTTAGGGTTTATACAGTAGAGAGACAGAGACAACACCTTAGGGTTTATACAGTAGAGAGACGACACCTTAGGGTTCATACAGTAGAGAGACAGCACCTTAGGGTTCATACAGTAGAGAGACAGAGACAACACCTTAGGGTTTATACAGTAGAGAGACGACACCTTAGGGTTCATACAGTAGAGAGACAGCACCTTAGGGTTCATACAGTAGAGAGACAAGACAACACCTTAGGGTTTATACAGTAGAGAGACGACACCTTAGGGTTTATACAGTAGAGAGACGACACCTTAGGGTTCATACAGTAGAGAGACGACACCTTAGGGTTTATACAGTAGAGAGACGACACCTTAGGGTTCATACAGTAGAGAGACGACACCTTAGGGTTTATACAGTAGAGAGACGACACCTTAGGGTTTATACAGTAGAGAGACGACACCTTAGGGTTTATACAGTAGAGAGACAACACCTTAGGGTTTATACAGTAGAGAGACAACACCTTAGGGTTTATACAGTAGAGAGACAACACCTTAGGGTTTATACAGTAGAGAGACGACACCTTAGGGTTCATACAGTAGAGAGACGACACCTTAGGGTTTATACAGTAGAGAGACGACACCTTAGGGTTTATACAGTAGAGAGACGAGACAACACCTTAGGGTTTATACAGTAGAGAGACGACACCTTAGGGTTTCATACAGTAGAGAGACACACCTTAGGGTTCATACAGTAGAGAGACAACACCTTAGGGTTTATACAGTAGAGAGACGACACCTTAGGGTTCATACAGTAGAGAGACACACCTTAGGGTTTATACAGTAGAGAGACGACACCTTAGGGTTTATACAGTAGAGAGACAACACCTTAGGGTTCATACAGTAGAGAGACGACACCTTAGGGTTTATACAGTAGAGAGACGACACCTTAGGGTTTATACAGTAGAGAGACGACACCTTAGGGTTTATACAGTAGAGAGACGACACCTTAGGGTTTATACAGTAGAGAGACGAACACCTTAGGGTTTATACAGTAGAGAGACAACACCTTAGGGTTCATACAGTAGAGAGACGACACCTTAGGGTTTATACAGTAGAGAGACGACACCTTAGGGTTTATACAGTAGAGAGACAACACCTTAGGGTTTATACAGTAGAGAGACAACACCTTAGGGTTTATACAGTAGAGACGAGACGACACCTTAGGGTTTATACAGTAGAGAGACGACACCTTAGGGTTTATACAGTAGGAGAGACAACACCTTAGGGTTCATACAGTAGAGAGACAGAGACAACACCTTAGGGTTTATACAGTAGAGAGACGACACCTTAGGGTTCATACAGTAGAGAGACAACACCTTAGGGTTCATACAGTAGAGAGACAACAACACCTTAGGGTTTATACAGTAGAGAGACGACACCTTAGGGTTTATACAGTAGAGAGACGACACCTTAGGGTTTATACAGTAGAGAGACGCACACCTTAGGGTTTATACAGTAGAGAGACGACACCTTAGGGTTTATACAGTAGAGAGACGACACCTTAGGGTTTATACAGTAGAGAGACGACACCTTAGGGTTTATACAGTAGAGAGACAACACCTTAGGGTTTATACAGTAGAGAGACAACACCTTAGGGTTTATACAGTAGAGAGACGACACCTTAGGGTTTATACAGTAGAGAGACGACACCTTAGGGTTTATACAGTAGAGAGACAACACCTTAGGGTTTATACAGTAGAGAAGACAACACCTTAGGGTTTATACAGTAGAGAGACGACACCTTAGGGTTTATACAGTAGAGAGACAACACCTTAGGGTTTATACAGTAGAGAGACAACACCTTAGGGTTTATACAGTAGAGAGACGACACCTTAGGGTTTCATACAGTAGAGAGACGACACCTTAGGGTTTATACAGTAGAGAGACAACACCTTAGGGTTTATACAGTAGAGAGACAACACCTTAGGGTTTATACAGTAGAGAGACGACACCTTAGGGTTTATACAGTAGAGAGACGACACCTTAGGGTTTATACAGTAGAGAGACAACACCTTAGGGTTTATACAGTAGAGAGACGACACCTTAGGGTTCATACAGTAGAGAGACGACACCTTAGGGTTTATACAGTAGAGAGCGAGACAACACCTTAGGGTTTATACAGTAGAGAGACAACACCTTAGGGTTTATACAGTAGAGAGACGACACCTTAGGGTTTATACAGTAGAGAGACGACACCTTAGGGTTCATACAGTAGAGAGACGACACCTTAGGGTTTATACAGTAGAGAGACAACACCTTAGGGTTTATACAGTAGAGAGACAACACCTTAGGGTTTATACAGTAGAGAGACAACACCTTAGGGTTTATACAGTAGAGAGACAACACCTTAGGGTTTATACAGTAGAGAGAGACAACACCTTAGGGTTTATACAGTAGAGAGACAACACCTTAGGGTTTATACAGTAGAGAGACAGCACCTTAGGGTTTATACAGTAGAGAGACGACACCTTAGGGTTTATACAGTAGAGAGACGACACCTTAGGGTTTATACAGTAGAGAGACAACACCTTAGGGTTCATACAGTAAAGAGACGACACCTTAGGCTTTATACAGTAGAGAGACGACACCTTAGGGTTTATACAGTAGAGAGACGACACCTTAGGGTTTATACAGTAGAGAGACAACACCTTAGGGTTCATACAGTAGAGAGACGACACCTTAGGGTTTATACAGTAGAGAGACGACACCTTAGGGTTTATACAGTAGAGAGACGACACCTTAGGGTTTATACAGTAGAGAGACAACACCTTAGGGTTTATACAGTAGAGAGACAACACCTTAGGGTTTATACAGTAGAGAGACAACACCTTAGGGTTTATACAGTAGAGAGACGACACCTTAGGGTTTATACAGTAGAGAGACAACACCTTAGGGTTTATACAGTAGAGAGACAACACCTTAGGGTTTATACAGTAGAGAGACAACACCTTAGGGTTTATACAGTAGAGAGCAGACCTTAGGTTTATACAGTAGAGAGACACACCTTAGGGTTCATACAGTAGAGAGACGACACCTTAGGGTTTATACAGTAGAGAGACAACACCTTAGGGTTTATACAGTAGAGAGACAACACCTTAGGGTTTATACAGTAGAGAGACGACACCTTAGGGTTTATACAGTAGAGAGACAACACCTTAGGGTTTATACAGTAGAGAGACGACACCTTAGGGTTCATACAGTAGAGAGACGACACCTTAGGGTTTATACAGTAGAGAGACAACACCTTAGGGTTTATACAGTAGAGAGACAACACCTTAGGGTTTATACAGTAGAGAGACGACACCTTAGGGTTTATACAGTAGAGAGACAACACCTTAGGGTTCATACAGTAGAGAGAGACAACACCTTAGGGTTTATACAGTAGAGAGACGACACCTTAGGGTTTATACAGTAGAGAGACAACACCTTAGGGTTTATACAGTAGAGAGACAGAGACAACACCTTAGGGTTTATACAGTAGAGAGACGACACCTTAGGGTTCATACAGTAGAGAGACAACACCTTAGGGTTTCATACAGTAGAGAGACAGAGACAACACCTTAGGGTTTATACAGTAGAGAGACGACACCTTAGGGTTCATACAGTAGAGAGACACACCTTAGGGTTCATACAGTAGAGAAGAGACAACACCTTAGGGTTCATACAGTAGAGAGACGACACCTTAGGGTTCATACAGTAGAGAGACAGACACCTTAGGGTTTATACAGTAGAGAGACGACACCTTAGGGTTTATACAGTAGAGAGACGACACCTTAGGGTTTATACAGTAGAGAGACGACACCTTAGGGTTTATACAGTAGAGAGACGACACCTTAGGGTTTCATACAGTAGAGAGACGACACCTTAGGGTTTATACAGTAGAGAGACAACACCTTAGGGTTTATACAGTAGAGAGACAACACCTTAGGGTTTATACAGTAGAGAGACGACACCTTAGGGTTTATACAGTAGAGAGACGACACCTTAGGGTTTATACAGTAGAGAGACGACACCTTAGGGTTTATACAGTAGAGAGACAACACCTTAGGGTTTATACAGTAGAGAGACAACACCTTAGGGTTTATACAGTAGAGAGACGACACCCTTAGGGTTTATACAGTAGAGAGACAACACCTTAGGGTTCATACAGTAGAGAGACGACACCTTAGGGTTTATACAGTAGAGAGACAGGACAACACCTTAGGGTTTATACAGTAGAGAGACGACACCTTAGGGTTCATACAGTAGAGAGACGACACCTTAGGGTTTATACAGTAGAGACAGAGACAACACCTTAGGGTTTATACAGTAGAGAGACAACACCTTAGGGTTCATACAGTAGAGAGACAGACACCTTAGGGTTTATACAGTAGAGAGACAGACACCTTAGGGTTCATACAGTAGAGAGACAACACCTTAGGGTTTATACAGTAGAGAGACGACACACCTTAGGGTTCATACAGTAGAGAGACGACACCTTAGGGTTTATACAGTAGAGAGACAACACCTTAGGGTTTATACAGTAGAGAGACGACACCTTAGGGTTTATACAGTAGAGAGACGACACCTTAGGGTTTATACAGTAGAGAGACAACACCTTAGGGTTTATACAGTAGAGAGACGACACCTTAGGGTTTATACAGTAGAGAGACGACACCTTAGGGTTCATACAGTAGAGAGACGACACCCTTAGGGTTTATACAGTAGAGAGACGACACCTTAGGATTTATACAGTAGAGAGACAACACCTTAGGCTTTATACAGTAGAGAGACAGAGACAACACCTTAGGGTTTATACAGTAGAGAGACGACACCTTAGGGTTCATACAGTAGAGAGACAGCACCTTAGGGTTCATACAGTAGAGACAGAGACAACACCTTAGGGTTTATACAGTAGAGAGACGACACCTTAGGGTTCATACAGTAGAGAGACGACACCTTAGGGTTCATACAGTAGAGAGACGACACCTTAGGGTTCATACAGTAGAGAGACGACACCTTAGGGTTCATACAGTAGAGAGACGACACCTTAGGGTTCATACAGTAGAGAGACAACACCTTAGGGTTTATACAGTAGAGAGACAACACCTTAGGGTTTATACAGTAGAGAGACGACACCTTAGGGTTTATACAGTAGAGAGACAACACCTTAGGGTTTATACAGTAGAGAGACAACAACACCTTAGGGTTTATACAGTAGAGAGACGACACCTTAGGGTTTATACAGTAGAGAAAGAGACAACACCTTAGGGTTTATACAGTAGAGAGACAACACCTTAGGGTTCATACAGTAGAGAGACAGCACCTTAGGGTTCATACAGTAGAGAGACGACACCCTTAGGGTTTATACAGTAGAGAGACAGACACCTTAGGGTTCATACAGTAGAGAGACAACACCTTAGGGTTTCATACAGTAGAGAGACAACACCTTAGGGTTTATACAGTAGAGAGACGACACCTTAGGGTTCATACAGTAGAGAGACGACACCTTAGGGTTTATACAGTAGAGAGACAACACCTTAGGGTTTATACAGTAGAGAGACGACACCTTAGGGTTTATACAGTAGAGAGACGACACCTTAGGGTTTATACAGTAGAGAGACGACACCTTAGGGTTTATACAGTAGAGAGACGACACCTTAGGGTTTATACAGTAGAGAGACGACACCTTAGGGTTTATACAGTAGAGAGACAACACCTTAGGGTTTATACAGTAGAGAGACGACACCTTAGGGTTTATACAGTAGAGAGACGACACCTTAGGGTTTATACAGTAGAGAGACAACACCTTAGGGTTTATACAGTAGAGAGACAGAGACAACACCTTAGGGTTTATACAGTAGAGAGACGACACCTTAGGGTTCATACAGTAGAGAGACAACACCTTAGGGTTTATACAGTAGAGAGACAGAGACAACACCTTAGGGTTTATACAGTAGAGAGACGACACCTTAGTGTTCATACAGTAGAGAGACAACACCTTAGGGTTTATACAGTAGAGAGACAGAGACAACACCTTAGGGTTTATACAGTAGAGAGACAACACCTTAGGGTTTATACAGTAGAGAGACGACACCTTAGGGTTTATACAGTAGAGAGACGACACCTTAGGGTTTATACAGTAGAGAGACGACACCTTAGGGTTCATACAGTAGAGAGACGACACCTTAGGGTTTATACAGTAGAGAGACAACACCTTAGGGTTTATACAGTAGAGAGACAACACCTTAGGCTTTATACAGTAGAGAGACAGAGACAACACCTTAGGGTTTATACAGTAGAGAGACGACACCTTAGGGTTCATACAGTAGAGAGACAACACCTTAGGGTTCATACAGTAGAGAGACAGAGACAACACCTTAGGGTTTATACAGTAGAGAGACGACACCTTAGGGTTCATACAGTAGAGAGACAGCACCTTAGGGTTCATACAGTAGAGAGACAGAGACAACACCTTAGGGTTTATACATTAGAGAGACAACACCTTAGGGTTCATACAGTAGAGAGACAACACCTTAGGGTTCATACAGTAGAGAGACGACACCTTAGGGTTTATACAGTAGAGAGACAACACCTTAGGGTTCATACAGTAGAGAGACGACACCTTAGGGTTTATACAGTAGAGAGACGACACCTTAGGGTTTATACAGTAGAGAGACAACACCTTAGGGTTTATACAGTAGAGAGACGACACCTTAGGGTTTATACAGTAGAGAGACGACACCTTAGGGTTTATACAGTAGAGAGACGACACCTTAGGGTTCATACAGTAGAGAGACGACACCTTAGGGTTTATACAGTAGAGAGACAAGACAACACCTTAGGGTTTATACAGTAGAGAGACAACACCTTAGGGTTTATACAGTAGAGAGACAGAGACAACACCTTAGGGTTTATACAGTAGAGAGACGACACCTTAGGGTTCATACAGTAGAGAGACAACACCTTAGGGTTCATACAGTAGAGACAGAGACAACACCTTAGGGTTTATACAGTAGAGAGACGACACCTTAGGGTTCATACAGTAGAGAGACAACACCTTAGGGTTCATACAGTAGAGAGACGACACCTTAGGGTTCATACAGTAGAGAGACGACACCTTAGGGTTCATACAGTAGAGAGACGACACCTTAGGGTTTATACAGTAGAGAGACAACACCTTAGGGTTTATACAGTAGAGAGACGACACCTTAGGGTTTATACAGTAGAGAGACGACACCTTAGGGTTCATACAGTAGAGAGACAACACCTTAGGGTTTCATACAGTAGAGAGACAGAGACAACACCTTAGGGTTTATACAGTAGAGAGACAACACCTTAGGGTTCATACAGTAGAGAGACAACACCTTAGGGTTTATACAGTAGAGAGACAACACCTTAGGGTTTATACAGTAGAGAGACAACACCTTAGGGTTTATACAGTAGAGAGACGACACCTTAGGGTTTATACAGTAGAGAGACGACACCTTAGGGTTCATACAGTAGAGAAGACAACACCTTAGGGTTTATACAGTAGAGAGACAGAGACAACACCTTAGGGTTTATACAGTAGAGAGACAACACCTTAGGGTTTATACAGTAGAGAGACGACACCTTAGGGTTTATACAGTAGAGAGACAACACCTTAGGGTTTATACAGTAGAGAGACAACACCTTAGGGTTTATACAGTAGAGAGACAGAGACAACACCTTAGGGTTTATACAGTAGAGAGACGACACCTTAGGGTTCATACAGTAGAGAGACAGCACCTTAGGGTTCATACAGTAGAGAGACAGAGACAACACCTTAGGGTTTATACAGTAGAGAGACGACACCTTAGGGTTCATACAGTAGAGAGACGACACCTTAGGGTTCATACAGTAGAGAGACGACACCTTAGGGTTCATACAGTAGAGAGACGACACCTTAGGGTTCATACAGTAGAGAGACGACACCTTAGGATTTATACAGTAGTGAGACGACACCTTAGGATTTATACAGTAGTGAGACGACACCTTAGGGTTTATACAGTAGAGAGACGACACCTTAGGGTTTATACAGTAGAGAGACGACACCTTAGGGTTTATACAGTAGAGAGACAGAGACAACACCTTAGGGTTTATACAGTAGAGAGACAACACCTTAGGGTTTATACAGTAGAGAGACAACACCTTAGGGTTTATACAGTAGAGAGACGACACCTTAGGGTTCATACAGTAGAGAGACAGCACCTTAGGGTTCATACAGTAGAGAGACAGAGACAACACCTTAGGGTTTATACAGTAGAGAGACGACACCTTAGGGTTCATACAGTAGAGAGACAGCACCTTAGGGTTCATACAGTAGAGAGACAGAGACAACACCTTAGGGTTCATTCAGTAGAGAGACAACACCTTAGGGTTCATACAGTAGAGAGACGACACCTTAGGGTTTATACAGGAGAGAGACGACACCTTAGGGTTTATACAGGAGAGAGACAACACCTTAGGGTTTATACAGTAGAGAGACGACACCTTAGTGTTTATACAGTAGAGAGACAACACCTTAGGGTTTATACAGTAGAGAGACAGAGACAACACCTTAGGGTTTATACAGTAGAGAGACAGAACAACACCTTAGGGTTTATACAGTAGAGAAGACAACACCTTAGGGTTTATACAGTAGAGAGACGACACCTTAGGGTTTATACAGTAGAGAGACAACACCTTAGGGTTTATACAGTAGAGAGACAACACCTTAGGCTTTATACAGTAGAGACAGAGACAACACCTTAGGGTTTATACAGTAGAGAGACGACACCTTAGGGTTCATACAGTAGAGAGACAACACCTTAGGGTTCATACAGTAGAGAGACAGAGACAACACCTTAGGGTTTATACAGTAGAGAGACGACACCTTAGGGTTCATACAGTAGAGAGACAGCACCTTAGGGTTCATACAGTAGAGAGACAGAGACAACACCTTAGGGTTTATACATTAGAGAGACGACACCTTAGGGTTCATACAGTAGAGAGACGACACCTTAGGGTTCATACAGTAGAGAGACGACACCTTAGGGTTCATACAGTAGAGAGAATACACCTTAGGGTTCATACAGTAGAGAGACGACACCTTAGGGTTCATACAGTAGAGAGACGACACCTTAGGGTTCATACAGTAGAGAGACGACACCTTAGGATTTATACAGTAGTGAGACGACACCTTAGGATTTATACAGTAGTGAGACGACACCTTAGGGTTTATACAGTAGAGAGACGACACCTTAGGGTTTATACAGTAGAGAGACGACACCTTAGGGTTTATACAGTAGAGAGACAGAGACAACACCTTAGGGTTTATACAGTAGAGAGACAACACCTTAGGGTTTATACAGTAGAGAAACAGAGACAACACCTTAGGGTTTATACAGTAGAGAGACGACACCTTAGGGTTCATACAGTAGAGAGACAACACCTTAGGGTTCATACAGTAGAGAGACAGAGACAACACCTTAGGGTTTATACAGTAGAGAGACGACACCTTAGGGTTCATACAGTAGAGAGACGACACCTTAGGGTTCATACAGTAGAGAGACGACACCTTAGGGTTCATACAGTAGAGAGACGACACCTTAGGGTTCATACAGTAGAGAGACGACACCTTAGGATTTATACAGTAGTGAGACGACACCTTAGGATTTATACAGTAGTGAGACGACACCTTAGGGTTTATACAGTAGAGAGACGACACCTTAGGGTTCATACAGTAGAGAGACAGCACCTTAGGGTTCATACAGTAGAGAGACAGAGACAACACCTTAGGGTTCATTCAGTAGAGAGACAACACCTTAGGGTTCATACAGTAGAGAGACGACACCTTAGGGTTTATACAGTAGAGAGACGACACCTTAGGGTTTATACAGTAGAGAGACGACACCTTAGGGTTTATACAGTAGAGAGACGACACCTTAGGGTTTATACAGTAGAGAGACGACACCTTAGGGTTTATACAGTAGAGAGACAGAGACAACACCTTAGGGTTTATACAGTAGAGAGACAGAGACAACACCTTAGGGTTCATACAGTAGAGATACAGAGACAACACCTTAGGGTTTATACAGTAGAGAGACAACACCTTAGGGTTTATACAGTAGAGAGACAACACCTTAGGGTTTATACAGTAGAGAGACAACACCTTAGGGTTTATACAGTAGAGAAACAGAGACAACACCTTAGGGTTTATACAGTAGAGAGACGACACCTTAGGGTTCATACAGTAGAGAGACAGCACCTTAGGGTTCATACAGTAGAGAGACAGAGACAACACCTTAGGGTTTATACAGTAGAGAGACGACACCTTAGGGTTCATACAGTAGAGAGACGACACCTTAGGGTTCATACAGTAGAGAGACGACACCTTAGGGTTCATACAGTAGAGAGACGACACCTTAGGGTTCATACAGTAGAGAGACGACACCTTAGGATTTATACAGTAGTGAGACGACACCTTAGGGTTTATACAGTAGAGAGACGACACCTTAGGGTTTATACAGTAGAGAGACGACACCTTAGGGTTTATACAGTAGAGAGACGACACCTTAGGGTTTATACAGTAGAGAGACAGAGACAACACCTTAGGGTTTATACAGTAGAGAGACAACACCTTAGGGTTTATACAGTAGAGAGACAGAGACAACACCTTAGGGTTTATACAGTAGAGAGACGACACCTTAGGGTTCATACAGTAGAGAGACAGCACCTTAGGGTTCATACAGTAGAGAGACAGAGACAACACCTTAGGGTTTATACAGTAGAGAGACGACACCTTAGGGTTCATACAGTAGAGAGACAGCACCTTAGGGTTCATACAGTAGAGAGACAGAGACAACACCTTAGGGTTCATTCAGTAGAGAGACAACACCTTAGGGTTCATACAGTAGAGAGACGACACCTTAGGGTTTATACAGGAGAGAGACGACACCTTAGGGTTTATACAGGAGAGAGACAACACCTTAGGGTTTATACAGTAGAGAGACGACACCTTAGTGTTTATACAGTAGAGAGACAACACCTTAGGGTTTATACAGTAGAGAGACAGAGACAACACCTTAGGATTTATACAGTAGAGAGACAGAGACAACACCTTAGGGTTCATACAGTAGAGATACAGAGACAACACCTTAGGGTTTATACAGTAGAGAGACGACACCTTAGTGTTTATACAGTAGAGAGACAACAACTTAGGGTTTATACAGTAGAGAGACAACACCTTAGGCTTTATACAGTAGAGAGACAGAGACAACACCTTAGGGTTTATACAGTAGAGAGACGACACCTTAGGATTGATACAGTAGAGAGACAACACCTTAGGCTTTATACAGTAGAGAGACAGAGACAACACCTTAGGGTTTATACAGTAGAGAGACGACACCTTAGGGTTCATACAGTCAAGAGACAGCACCTTAGGATTCATACAGTAGAGAGACAGAGACAACACCTTAGGGTTTATACAGTAGAGAGACGACACCTTAGGGTTCATACAGTAGAGAGACGACACCTTAGGGTTCATACAGTAGAGAGACAACACCTTAGGGTTTATACAGTAGAGAGACAGCACCTTAGGGTTCATACAGTAGAGAGACAGCACCTTAGGGTTCATACAGTAGAGAGACGACACCTTAGGGTTTATACAGTAGAGAGACAACACCTTAGGGTTTATACAGTAGAGAGACGACACCTTAGGGTTTATACAGTAGAGAGACGACACCTTAGGGTTCATACAGTAGAGAGACGACACCTTAGGGTTCATACAGTAGAGAGACAACACCTTAGGGTTTATACAGTAGAGAGACAACACCTTAGGGTTTATACAGTAGAGAGACAGAGACAACACCTTAGGGTTTATACAGTAGAGAGACGACACCTTAGGGTTCATACAGTAGAGAGACAACACCTTAGGGTTTATACAGTAGAGAGACGACACCTTAGGGTTTATACAGTAGAGAGACAGAGACAACACCTTAGGGTTTATACAGTAGAGAGACAACACCTTAGGGTTTATACAGTAGAGAGACAGCACCTTAGGGTTCATACAGTAGAGAGACAGAGACAACACCTTAGGGTTCATACAGTAGAGAGACGACACCTTAGGGTTCATACAGTAGAGAGACGACACCTTAGGGTTTATACAGTAGAGAGACAACACCTTAGGGTTTATACAGTAGAGAGACAACACCTTAGGGTTTATACAGTAGAGAGACGACACCTTAGTGTTTATACAGTAGAGAGACAACACCTTAGGGTTTATACAGTAGAGAGACAGAGACAACACCTTAGGGTTTATACAGTAGAGAGACGACACCTTAGGGTTCATACAGTAGAGAACGAGACAACACCTTAGGGTTTATACAGTAGAGAGACGACACCTTAGGGTTTATACAGTAGAGAGACAACACCTTAGGGTTTATACAGTAGAGAGACAACACCTTAGGGTTTATACAGTAGAGAGACAGAGACAACACCTTAGGGTTTATACAGTAGAGAGACGACACCTTAGGATTGATACAGTAGAGAGACAACACCTTAGGCTTTATACAGTAGAGAGACAGAGACAACACCTTAGGGTTTATACAGTAGAGAGACGACACCTTAGGGTTCATACAGTAGAGAGACAACACCTTAGGGTTCATACAGTAGAGAGACAGAGACAACACCTTAGGGTTTATACAGTAGAGAGACGACACCTTAGGGTTCATACAGTAGAGAGACGACACCTTAGGGTTCATACAGTAGAGAGACAACACCTTAGGGTTTATACAGTAGAGAGACAACACCTTAGGGTTCATACAGTAGAGAGACAACACCTTAGGGTTCATACAGTAGAGAGACGACACCTTAGGGTTTATACAGTAGAGAGACGACACCTTAGGGTTCATACAGTAGAGAGACGACACCTTAGGGTTTATACAGTAGAGAGACGACACCTTAGGGTTCATACAGTAGAGAGACGACACCTTAGGGTTCATACAGTAGAGAGACGACACCTTAGGGTTTATACAGTAGAGAGACAACACCTTAGGGTTTATACAGTAGAGAGACAGAGACAACACCTTAGGGTTTATACAGTAGAGAGACGACACCTTAGGGTTCATACAGTAGAGAGACGACACCTTAGGGTTTATACAGTAGAGAGACAACACCTTAGGGTTTATACAGTAGAGAGACAGAGACAACACCTTAGGGTTTATACAGTAGAGAGACAACACCTTAGGGTTTATACAGTAGAGAGACAGAGACAACACCTTAGGGTTTATACAGTAGAGAGACGACACCTTAGGGTTCATACAGTAGAGAGACAACACCTTAGGGTTCATACAGTAGAGAGACAGAGACAACACCTTAGGGTTTATACAGTAGAGAGACGACACCTTAGGGTTCATACAGTAGAGAGACAACACCTTAGGGTTCATACAGTAGAGAGACAGAGACAACACCTTAGGGTTCATTCAGTAGAGAGACAACACCTTAGGGTTCATACAGTAGAGAGACGACACCTTAGGGTTTATACAGTAGAGAGACAACACCTTAGGGTTTATACAGTAGAGAGACAACACCTTAGGGTTTATACAGTAGAGAGACGACACCTTAGTGTTTATACAGTAGAGAGACAACACCTTAGGGTTTATACAGTAGAGAGACAGAGACAACACCTTAGGGTTTATACAGTAGAGAGACAACACCTTAGGGTTTATACAGTAGAGATGAGACAACACCTTAGGGTTTATACAGTAGAGAGACGACACCTTAGGGTTTATACAGGAGAGAGACAACACCTTAGGGTTTATACAGTAGAGAGACGACACCTTAGGGTTTATACAGTAGAGAGACAGAGACAACACCTTAGGGTTTATACAGTAGAGAGACGACACCTTAGGGTTTATACAGTAGAGAGACAACACCTTAGGGTTTATACAGTAGAGAGACAGAGACAACACCTTAGGGTTTATACAGTAGAGAGACGACACCTTAGGGTTCATACAGTCAAGAGACAGCACCTTAGGATTCATACAGTAGAGAGACAGAGACAACACCTTAGGGTTTATACAGTAGAGAGACGACACCTTAGGGTTCATACAGTAGAGAGACGACACCTTAGGGTTCATACAGTAGAGAGACAACACCTTAGGGTTTATACAGTAGAGAGACAACACCTTAGGGTTCATACAGTAGAGAGACAGCACCTTAGGGTTCATACAGTAGAGAGACGACACCTTAGGGTTTATACAGTAGAGAGACAACACCTTAGGGTTTATACAGTAGAGAGACGACACCTTAGGGTTTATACAGTAGAGAGACGACACCTTAGGGTTCATACAGTAGAGAGACGACACCTTAGGGTTCATACAGTAGAGAGACAACACCTTAGGGTTTATACAGTAGAGAGACAACACCTTAGGGTTTATACAGTAGAGAGACAGAGACAACACCTTAGGGTTTATACAGTAGAGAGACGACACCTTAGGGTTCATACAGTAGAGAGACAACACCTTAGGGTTCATACAGTAGAGAGACAACACCTTAGGGTTTATACAGTAGAGAGACAGAGACAACACCTTAGGGTTTATACAGTAGAGAGACGACACCTTAGGGTTCATACAGTAGAGAGACAACACCTTAGGGTTCATACAGTAGAGAGACAGAGACAACACCTTAGGGTTCATACAGTAGAGAGACAACACCTTAGGGTTCATACAGTAGAGAGACAACACCTTAGGGTTTATACAGTAGAGAGACAGAGACAACACCTTAGGGTTTATACAGTAGAGAGACGACACCTTAGGGTTTATACAGTAGAGAGACAACACCTTAGGGTTTATACAGTAGAGAGACAGAGACAACACCTTAGGGTTTATACAGTAGAGAGACAACACCTTAGGGTTTATACAGTAGAGAGACAACACCTTAGGGTTTATACAGTAGAGAGACAGAGACAACACCTTAGGGTTTATACAGTAGAGAGACGACACCTTAGGGTTTATACAGTAGAGAGACAACACCTTAGGGTTTATACAGTAGAGAACAGAGACAACACCTTAGGGTTTATACAGTAGAGAGACGACACCTTAGGGTTCATACAGTAGAGAGACGACACCTTAGGGTTTATACAGTAGAGAGAGACAACACCTTAGGGTTTATACAGTAGAGAGACAACACCTTAGGGTTCATACAGTAGAGAGACAACACCTTAGGGTTCATACAGTAGAGAGACGACACCTTAGGGTTTATACAGTAGAGAGACGACACCTTAGGGTTTATACAGTAGAGAGACGACACCTTAGGGTTTATACAGTAGAGAGACGACACCTTAGGGTTCATACAGTAGAGAGACAACACCTTAGGGTTCATACAGTAGAGAGACAACACCTTAGGGTTTATACAGTAGAGAGACAACACCTTAGGGTTTATACAGTAGAGAGACAGAGACAACACCTTAGGGTTTATACAGTAGAGAGACGACACCTTAGGGTTCATACAGTAGAGAGACAGCACCTTAGGGTTCATACAGTAGAGAGACAGAGACAACACCTTAGGGTTTATACAGTAGAGAGACGACACCTTAGGGTTCATACAGTAGAGAGACAACACCTTAGGGTTCATACAGTAGAGAGACAACACCTTAGGGTTCATACAGTAGAGAGACGACACCTTAGGGTTCATACAGTAGAGAGACGACACCTTAGGGTTCATACAGTAGAGAGACGACACCTTAGGGTTCATACAGTAGAGAGACAACACCTTAGGGTTTATACAGTAGAGAGACAACACCTTAGGGTTTATACAGTAGAGAGACGACACCTTAGGGTTTATACAGTAGAGAGACGACACCTTAGGGTTTATACAGTAGAGAGACGACACCTTAGGGTTTATACAGTAGAGAGACAGAGACAACACCTTAGGGTTTATACAGTAGAGAGACAACACCTTAGGGTTTATACAGTAGAGAGAGACAACACCTTAGGGTTTATACAGTAGAGAGAGAGACAACACCTTAGGGTTTATACAGTAGAGAGACGACACCTTAGGGTTCATACAGTAGAGAGACAACACCTTAGGGTTCATACAGTAGAGAGACGACACCTTAGGGTTCATACAGTAGAGAGACAACACCTTAGGGTTTCATACAGTAGAGAGACAACACCTTAGGGTTTATACAGTAGAGAGACGACACCTTAGGGTTTATACAGTAGAGAGACGACACCTTAGGGTTTATACAGTAGAGAGACGACACCTTAGGGTTTATACAGTAGAGAGACGACACCTTAGGGTTTATACAGTAGAGAGACGACAACCCTTAGGGTTTATACAGTAGAGAGACAACACCTTAGGGTTTATACAGTAGAGAGACAACACCTTAGGGTTTATACAGTAGAGACAGAGACAACACCTTAGGGTTTATACAGTAGAGAGACGACACCTTAGGGTTTATACAGTAGAGAGACAACACCTTAGGGTTTATACAGTAGAGAGACGACACCTTAGGGTTTATACAGTAGAGAGACGACACCTTAGGGTTTATACAGTAGAGAGACGACACCTTAGGGTTTCATACAGTAGAGAGACAACACCTTAGGGTTTATACAGTAGAGAGACAACACCTTAGGGTTTATACAGTAGTACAGAGAGACGACACCTTAGGGTTTATACAGTAGAGAGACGACACCTTAGGGTTTATACAGTAGAGAGACAACACCTTAGGGTTTATACAGTAGAGAGACAACACCTTAGGGTTTATACAGTAGAAGAGACAACACCTTAGGGTTTATACAGTAGAGAGACAGACACCTTAGGGTTCATACAGTAGAGAGACGACACCTTAGGGTTCATACAGTTGAGAGACAACACATTAGGGTTCATACAGTAGAGAGACAACACCTTAGGGTTTATACAGTAGAGAGACAACACCTTAGGGTTCATACAGTAGAGAGACAACACCTTAGGGTTTATACAGTAGAGAGACAACACCTTAGGGTTTATACAGTAGAGAGACGACACCTTAGGGTTCATACAGTAGAGAGACGACACCTTAGGGTTCATACAGTAGAGAGACAACACCTTAGGGTTTATACAGTAGAGAGACGACACCTTAGGGTTTATACAGTAGAGAGACAACACCTTAGGGTTTATACAGTAGAGAGACGACACCTTAGGGTTTATACAGTAGAGAGACGACACCTTAGGGTTCATACAGTAGAGAGACAGACACCTTAGGGTTTCATACAGTAGAGAGACAACACCTTAGGGTTTATACAGTAGAGAGACGACACCTTAGGGTTCATACAGTAGAGAGACAACACCTTAGGGTTTATACAGTAGAGAGACAACACCTTAGGGTTTATACAGTAGAGAGACACACACCTTAGGGTTTATACAGTAGAGAGACAACACCTTAGGGTTTATACAGTAGAGAGACGACACCTTAGGGTTCATACAGTAGAGAGACGACACCTTAGGGTTATACAGTAGAGAGACAGACACCTTAGGGTTTATACAGTAGAGAGACGACACCTTAGGGTTCATACAGTAGAGAGACGACACCTTAGGGTTCATACAGTAGAGAGACAACACCTTAGGGTTTATACAGTAGAGAGACAACACCTTAGGGTTTATACAGTAGAGAGACAACACCTTAGGGTTTATACAGTAGAGAGACGACACCTTAGGGTTTATACAGTAGAGAGACAACACCTTAGGGTTATACAGTAGAGAGACAACACCTTAGGGTTTATACAGTAGAGAGACGACACCTTAGGGTTTATACAGTAGAGAGACGACACCTTAGGGTTCATACAGTAGAGAGACAGCACCTTAGGGTTCATACAGTAGAGAGACAGAGACAACACCTTAGGGTTTATACAGTAGAGAGACGACACCTTAGGGTTCATACAGTAGAGAGACGACACCTTAGGGTTCATACAGTAGAGAGAGACGACACCTTAGGGTTTATACAGTAGAGAGACGACACCTTAGGGTTTATACAGGAGAGAGACAACACCTTAGGGTTTATACAGTAGAGAGACGACACCTTAGGGTTCATACAGTAGAGAGACGACACCTTAGGGTTTATACAGTAGAGAGACAACACCTTAGGGTTTATACAGTAGAGAGCACGACACCTTAGGGTTTATACAGTAGAGAGACGACACCTTAGGGTTCATACAGTAGAGAGACGACACCTTAGGGTTTATACAGTAGAGAGACGACACCTTAGGGTTTATACAGTAGAGAGACGACACCTTAGGGTTCATACAGTAGAGAGACAACACCTTAGGGTTCATACAGTAGAGAGACGACACCTTAGGGTTTATACAGTAGAGAGACAACACCTTAGGGTTTATACAGTAGAGAGACGACACCTTAGGGTTCATACAGTAGAGAGACAACACCTTAGGGTTCATACAGTAGAGAGACAACACCTTAGGGTTTATACAGTAGAGAGACAACACCTTAGGGTTTATACAGTAGAGAGACAACACCTTAGGGTTTATACAGTAGAGAGACAGAGACAACACCTTAGGGTTTATACAGTAGAGAGACGACACCTTAGGGTTCATACAGTAGAGAGACAGCACCTTAGGGTTCTATACAGTAGAGAGACACACCTTAGGGTTTACAGTAGAGAGACAACACCTTAGGGTTTATACAGTAGAGAGACGACACCTTAGGGTTCATACAGTAGAGAGACGACACCTTAGGGTTCATACAGTAGAGAGACAACACCTTAGGGTTCATACAGTAGAGAGACGACACCTTAGGGTTCATACAGTAGAGAGACGACACCTTAGGGTTTATACAGGAGAGAGACGACACCTTAGGGTTTATACAGCAGAGAGACAACACCTTAGGGTTTATACAGTAGAGAGACGACACCTTAGGGTTTATACAGTAGAGAGACGACACCTTAGGGTTTATACAGTAGAGAGACGACACCTTAGGGTTTCATACAGTAGAGAGACAACACCTTAGGGTTTATACAGTAGAGAGACAGAGACAACACCTTAGGGTTTATACAGTAGAGAGACGACACCTTAGGGTTCATACAGTAGAGAGACAACACCTTAGGGTTCATACAGTAGAGAGACGACACCTTAGGGTTTATACAGTAGAGAGACAACACCTTAGGGTTTATACAGTAGAGAGACGACAACACCTTAGGGTTTATACAGTAGAGAGACGACACCTTAGGGTTTATACAGTAGAGAGACGACACCTTAGGGTTCATACAGTAGAGAGACAGACACCTTAGGGTTTCATACAGTAGAGAGACGACACCTTAGGGTTCATACAGTAGAGAGACAACACCTTAGGGTTTATACAGTAGAGAGACGACACCTTAGGGTTTATACAGTAGAGAGACGACACCTTAGGGTTTATACAGTAGAGAGACAACACCTTAGGGTTCATACAGTAGAGAGACGACACACCTTAGGGTTTATACAGTAGAGAGACGACACCTTAGGGTTCATACAGTAGAGAGACAACACCTTAGGGTTTATACAGTAGAGAGACAGAGACAACACCTTAGGGTTTATACAGTAGAGAGACGACACCTTAGGGTTCATACAGTAGAGAGACAGCACCTTAGGGTTCATACAGTAGAGAGACAGACCACCTTAGGGTTTATACAGTAGAGAGACAACACCTTAGGGTTCATACAGTAGAGAGACGACACCTTAGGGTTCATACAGTAGAGAGACAACACCTTAGGGTTCATACAGTAGAGAGACGACACCTTAGGGTTTATACAGTAGAGAGACGACACCTTAGGGTTTATACAGTAGAGAGACGACACCTTAGGGTTTATACAGTAGAGAGACGACACCTTAGGGTTTATACAGTAGAGAGACAACACCTTAGGGTTTATACAGTAGAGAGACGACACCTTAGGGTTCATACAGTAGAGAGACAACACCTTAGGGTTTATACAGTAGAGAGACGACACCTTAGGGTTTATACAGTAGAGAGACGACACCTTAGGGTTCATACAGTAGAGAGACGACACCTTAGGGTTCATACAGTAGAGAGACGACACCTTAGGGTTTATACAGTAGAGAGACAACACCTTAGGGTTTATACAGTAGAGAGACAACACCTTAGGGTTTATACAGTAGAGAGACAACACCTTAGGGTTCATACAGTAGAGAGACGACACCTTAGGGTTATACAGTAGAGAGACGACACCTTAGGGTTTATACAGTAGAGAGACAACACCTTAGGGTTTATACAGTAGAGAGACAGAGACAACACCTTAGGGTTTATACAGTAGAGAGACAACACCTTAGGGTTCATACAGTAGAGAGACGACACCTTAGGGTTCATACAGTAGAGACAGGACAACACCTTAGGGTTTATACAGTAGAGAGACAACACCTTAGGGTTTATACAGTAGAGAGACGACACCTTAGGGTTCATACAGTAGAGAGACGACACCTTAGGGTTTATACAGTAGAGAGACAACACCTTAGGGTTCATACAGTAGAGAGACGACACCTTAGGGTTTATACAGTAGAGAGACGACACCTTAGGGTTTATACAGTAGAGAGACGACACCTTAGGGTTTATACAGTAGAGAGACAACAACACCTTAGGGTTTATACAGTAGAGAGACGACACCTTAGGGTTCATACAGTAGAGAGACAACACCTTAGGGTTTATACAGTAGAGAGACGACACCTTAGGGTTCATACAGTAGAGAGACAACACCTTAGGGTTTATACAGTAGAGAGACAGAGACAACACCTTAGGGTTTATACAGTAGAGAGACGACACCTTAGGGTTCATACAGTAGAGAGACAGCACCTTAGGGTTCATACAGTAGAGAGACAGAGACAACACCTTAGGGTTTATACAGTAGAGAGACGACACCTTAGGGTTCATACAGTAGAGAGACAACACCTTAGGGTTCATACAGTAGAGAGACGACACCTTAGGGTTCATACAGTAGAGAGACAACACCTTAGGGTTCATACAGTAGAGAGACGACACCTTAGGGTTCATACAGTAGAGAGACGACACCTTAGGGTTCAGTAAGCACCTTAGGGTTCATACAGTAGAGAGACGACACCTTAGGGTTTATACAGTAGAGAGACGACACCTTAGGGTTTATACAGTAGAGAGACGACACCTTAGGGTTTATACAGTAGAGAGACGACACCTTAGGGTTTATACAGTAGAGAGACGACACCTTAGGGTTCATACAGTAGAGAGACGACACCTTAGGGTTTATACAGTAGAGAGACAACACCTTAGGGTTTATACAGTAGAGAGACAGAGACAACACCTTAGGGTTTATACAGTAGAGAGACGACACCTTAGGGTTCATACAGTAGAGAGACAGCACCTTAGGGTTTATACAGTAGAGAGACAGAGACAACACCTTAGGGTTTATACAGTAGAGAGACGACACCTTAGGGTTTATACAGTAGAGAGACGACACCTTAGGGTTTATACAGTAGAGAGACAACACCTTAGGGTTTATACAGTAGAGACGACACACCTTAGGGTTTATACAGTAGAGAGACGACACCTTAGGGTTTATACAGTAGAGAGACGACACCTTAGGGTTTATACAGTAGAGAGACGACACCTTAGGGTTTATACAGTAGAGAGACGACACCTTAGGGTTTATACAGTAGAGAGACGACACCTTAGGGTTTATACAGTAGAGAGACGACACCTTAGGGTTCATACAGTAGAGAGACAACACCTTAGGGTTTATACAGTAGAGAGACACACACCTTAGGGTTTATACAGTAGAGAGACGACACCTTAGGGTTTATACAGTAGAGAGACAACACCTTAGGGTTCATACAGTAGAGACAGAGACAACACCTTAGGGTTTATACAGTAGAGAGACGACACCTTAGGGTTCATACAGTCAAGAGACAGCACCTTAGGATTCATACAGTAGAGAGACAGAGACAACACCTTAGGGTTTATACAGTAGAGAGACGACACCTTAGGGTTCATACAGTAGAGAGACGACACCTTAGGGTTCATACAGTAGAGAGACGACACCTTAGGGTTCATACAGTAGAGAGAATACACCTTAGGGTTCATACAGTAGAGAGACGACACCTTAGGGTTCATACAGTAGAGAGACGACACCTTAGGGTTTATACAGTAGAGAGACAACACCTTAGGGTTCATACAGTAGAGAGACAACACCTTAGGGTTCATACAGTAGAGAGACAACACCTTAGGGTTTATACAGTAGAGAGACGACACCTTAGGGTTCATACAGTAGAGAGACGACACCTTAGGGTTCATACAGTAGAGAGACGACACCTTAGGGTTCATACAGTAGAGAGACGACACCTTAGGGTTTATACAGTAGAGAGACGACACCTTAGGGTTCATACAGTAGAGAGACAACACCTTAGGGTTTATACAGTAGAGAGACAGAGACAACACCTTAGGGTTTATACAGTAGAGAGACGACACCTTAGGGTTCATACAGTAGAGAGACAGCACCTTAGGGTTCATACAGTAGAGAGACAGAGACAACACCTTAGGGTTTATACAGTAGAGAGACGACACCTTAGGGTTCATACAGTAGAGAGACAACACCTTAGGGTTTATACAGTAGAGAGACAGAGACAACACCTTAGGGTTTATACAGTAGAGAGACGACACCTTAGGGTTCATACAGTAGAGAGACAGCACCTTAGGGTTCATACAGTAGAGAGACAGAGACAACACCTTAGGGTTTATACAGTAGAGAGACGACACCTTAGGGTTCATACAGTAGAGAGACAGGGACAACACCTTAGGGTTTATACAGTAGAGAGACGACACCTTAGGGTTCATACAGTAGAGAGACGACACCTTAGGGTTCATACAGTAGAGAGACAACACCTTAGGGTTTATACAGTAGAGAGACGACACCTTAGGGTTTCATACAGTAGAGAGACGACACCTTAGGGTTCATACAGTAGAGAGACAACACCTTAGGGTTTCATACAGTAGAGAGACGACACCTTAGGGTTTATACAGTAGAGAGACAACACCTTAGGGTTTATACAGTAGAGAGACGACACCTTAGGGTTTATACAGTAGAGAGACGACACCTTAGGGTTTCATACAGTAGAGAGAGACAACACCTTAAGGTTTATGCAGTAGAGAGACGACACCTTAGGGTTTATACAGTAGAGAGACGACACCTTAGGGTTCATACAGTAGAGAGACGACACCTTAGGGTTTATACAGTAGAGAGACAACACCTTAGGGTTTATACAGTAGAGAGACGACACCTTAGGGTTCATACAGTAGAGACGGACAACACCTTAGGGTTCATACAGTAGAGAGACGACACCTTAGGGTTTATACAGTAGAGAGACAACACCTTAGGGTTTATACAGTAGAGAGACAGAGACAACACCTTAGGGTTTATACAGTAGAGAGACGACACCTTAGGGTTCATACAGTAGAGAGACAGCACCTTAGGGTTCATACAGTAGAGAGACAGAGACAACACCTTAGGGTTTATACAGTAGAGAGACGACACCTTAGGGTTCATACAGTAGAGAGACGACACCTTAGGGTTTCATACAGTAGAGAGACGACACCTTAGGGTTTCATACAGTAGAGAGACGACACCTTAGGGTTTCATACAGTAGAGAGACGACACCTTAGGGTTTATACAGTAGAGAGACAACACCTTAGGGTTCATACAGTAGAGAGACAACACCTTAGGGTTTATACAGTAGAGAGACGACACCTTAGGGTTCATACAGTAGAGAGACAACACCTTAGGGTTTATACAGTAGAGAGACACAACACCTTAGGGTTCATACAGTAGAGAGACGACACCTTAGGGTTTATACAGTAGAGAGACAACACCTTAGGGTTCATACAGTAGAGAGACAACACCTTAGGGTTTATACAGTAGAGAGACGACACCTTAGGGTTCATACAGTAGAGAGACAGACACCTTAGGGTTTATACAGTAGAGAGACGACACCTTAGGGTTTATACAGTAGAGAGACAACACCTTAGGGTTTATACAGTAGAGAGACAACCACCTTAGGGTTCATACAGTAGAGAGACAACACCTTAGGGTTCATACAGTAGAGAGACGACACCTTAGGGTTCATACAGTAGAGAGACAACACCTTAGGGTTTATACAGTAGAGAGACAACACCTTAGGGTTTATACAGTAGAGAGACAGAGACAACACCTTAGGGTTTATACAGTAGAGAGACGACACCTTAGGGTTCATACAGTAGAGAGACAGCACCTTAGGGTTCATACAGTAGAGAGACAGAGACAACACCTTAGGGTTTATACAGTAGAGAGACGACACCTTAGGGTTCATACAGTAGAGAGACAACACCTTAGGGTTCATACAGTAGAGAGACAGAGACAACACCTTAGGGTTCATACAGTAGAGAGACGACACCTTAGGGTTCATACAGTAGAGAGACGACACCTTAGGGTTCATACAGTAGAGAGACGACACCTTAGGGTTCATACAGTAGAGAGACAACACCTTAGGGTTCATACAGTAGAGAGACGACACCTTAGGGTTCATACAGTAGAGAGACACAACACCTTAGGGTTTATACAGTAGAGAGACGACACCTTAGGGTTCATACAGTAGAGAGACGACACCTTAGGGTTTATACAGTAGAGAGACAGAGACAACACCTTAGGGTTTATACAGTAGAGAGACGACACCTTAGGGTTCATACAGTAGAGAGACAACACCTTAGGGTTCATACAGTAGAGAGACAGAGACAACACCTTAGGGTTTATACAGTAGAGAGACGACACCTTAGGGTTCATACAGTAGAGAGACAACACCTTAGGGTTTATACAGTAGAGAGACAGAGACAACACCTTAGGGTTTATACAGTAGAGAGACGACACCTTAGGGTTCATACAGTAGAGAGACAGCACCTTAGGGTTCATACAGTAGAGAGACGACACCTTAGGGTTTATACAGTAGAGAGACGACACCTTAGGGTTCATACAGTAGAGAGACGACACCTTAGGGTTCATACAGTAGAGAGACAACTCCTTAGGGTTTATACAGTAGAGAGACGACACCTTAGGGTTCATACAGTAGAGAGACGACACCTTAGGGTTTATACAGTAGAGAGACGACACCTTAGGGTTTATACAGTAGAGAGACAACACCTTAGGGTTTATACAGTAGAGAGACACACACCTTAGGGTTTATACAGTAGAGAGACAACACCTTAGGGTTTCATACAGTAGAGAGACAACACCTTAGGGTTCATACAGTAGAGAGACAGAGACAACACCTTAGGGTTTATACAGTAGAGAGACGACACCTTAGGGTTCATACAGTAGAGAGACAACACCTTAGGGTTCATACAGTAGAGAGACAGAGACAACACCTTAGGGTTTATACAGTAGAGAGACGACACCTTAGGGTTCATACAGTAGAGAGACGACACCTTAGGGTTCATACAGTAGAGAGACGAGACAACACCTTAGGGTTTATACAGTAGAGAGACGACACCTTAGGGTTCATACAGTAGAGAGACAGCACCTTAGGGTTCATACAGTAGAGAGACAGAGACAACACCTTAGGGTTTATACAGTAGAGAGACAACACCTTAGGGTTTATACAGTAGAGAGACAACACCTTAGGGTTCATACAGTAGAGAGACGACACCTTAGGGTTTATACAGTAGAGAGACACCTTAGGGTTCATACAGTAGAGAGACGACACCTTAGGGTTTATACAGTAGAGAGACGACACCTTAGGGTTTATACAGTAGAGAGACGACACCTTAGGGTTCATACAGTAGAGAGACAACACCTTAGGGTTCATACAGTAGAGAGACAGAGACAACACCTTAGGGTTTATACAGTAGAGAGACGACACCTTAGGGTTCATACAGTAGAGAGACAGCACCTTAGGGTTCATACAGTAGAGAGACAGAGACAACACCTTAGGGTTTATACAGTAGAGAGACGACACCTTAGGGTTCATACAGTAGAGAGACAACACCTTAGGGTTCATACAGTAGAGAGAGACAACACCTTAGGGTTTATACAGTAGAGAGACGACACCTTAGGGTTTATACAGTAGAGAGACGACACCTTAGGGTTCATACAGTAGAGAGACGACACCTTAGGGTTCATACAGTAGAGAGACGACACCTTAGGGTTTCATACAGTAGAGAGACGACACCTTAGGGTTCATACAGTAGAGAGACAACACCTTAGGGTTTATACAGTAGAGAGACAACACCTTAGGGTTCATACAGTAGAGAGACAACACCTTAGGGTTTATACAGTAGAGAGACGAACAACACCTTAGGGTTTATACAGTAGAGAGACGACACCTTAGGGTTTATACAGTAGAGAGACGACACCTTAGGGTTTATACAGTAGAGAGACGACACCTTAGGGTTCATACAGTAGAGAGACAACACCTTAGGGTTTATACAATAGAGACAGGACACCTTAGGGTTTATACAGTAGAGAGACAACACCTTAGGGTTCATACAGTAGAGAGACAACACCTTAGGGTTTATACAGTAGAGAGACAACACCTTAGGGTTCATACAGTAGAGAGACAACACCTTAGGGTTTATACAGTAGAGAGACAGAGACAACACCTTAGGGTTTATACAGTAGAGAGACGACACCTTAGGGTTCATACAGTAGAGAGACAGCACCTTAGGGTTCATACAGTAGAGAGACAGAGACAACACCTTAGGGTTTATACAGTAGAGAGACGACACCTTAGGGTTCATACAGTAGAGAGACGACACCTTAGGGTTCATACAGTAGAGAGACAACACCTTAGGGTTCATACAGTAGAGAGACGACACCTTAGGGTTCATACAGTAGAGAGACGACACCTTAGGGTTTATACAGTAGAGAGACAGCACCTTAGGGTTCATACAGTAGAGAGACAACACCTTAGGGTTCATACAGTAGAGAGACAACACCTTAGGGTTTATACAGTAGAGAGACGACACCTTAGGGTTCATACAGTAGAGAGACGACACCTTAGGGTTCATACAGTAGAGAGACAACACCTTAGGGTTTATACAGTAGAGAGACAGAGACAACACCTTAGGGTTTATACAGTAGAGAGACAGAGACAACACCTTAGGGTTTATACAGTAGAGAGACGACACCTTAGGGTTCATACAGTAGAGAGACAGCACCTTAGGGTTCATACAGTAGAGAGACAGAGACAACACCTTAGGGTTTATACAGTAGAGAGACGACACCTTAGGGTTCATACAGTAGAGAGACAGCACCTTAGGGTTCATACAGTAGAGAGACAGAACAACACCTTAGGGTTCATACAGTAGAGAGACACACACCTTAGGGTTCATACAGTAGAGAGACAGCACCTTAGGGTTTATACAGTAGAGAGACAGAGACAACACCTTAGGGTTTATACAGTAGAGAGACGACACCTTAGGGTTCATACAGTAGAGAGACGACACCTTAGGGTTCATACAGTAGAGAGACGACACCTTAGGGTTCATACAGTAGAGAGACGACACCTTAGGGTTCATACAGTAGAGAGACGACACCTTAGGGTTTATACAGTAGAGAGACGACACCTTAGGGTTTATACAGTAGAGAGACAACACCTTAGGGTTTATACAGTAGAGAGACAACACCTTAGGGTTTATACAGTAGAGAGACAGAGACAACACCTTAGGGTTTATACAGTAGAGAGACGACACCTTAGGGTTCATACAGTAGAGAGACAGCACCTTAGGGTTCATACAGTAGAGAGACAGAGACAACACCTTAGGGTTTATACAGTAGAGAGACGACACCTTAGGGTTCATACAGTAGAGAGACGACACCTTAGGGTTCATACAGTAGAGAGACGACACCTTAGGGTTCATACAGTAGAGAGACGACACCTTAGGGTTCATACAGTAGAGAGACAACACCTTAGGGTTCATACAGTAGAGAGACAACACCTTAGGGTTCATACAGTAGAGAGACAACACCTTAGGGTTTATACAGTAGAGAGACAACACCTTAGGGTTTATACAGTAGAGAGACAGAGACAACACCTTAGGGTTTATACAGCAGAGAGACGACACCTTAGGGTTTATACAGTAGAGAGACAGCACCTTAGGGTTCATACAGTAGAGAGACAACACCTTAGGGTTCATACAGTAGAGAGACAACACCTTAGGGTTTATACAGTAGAGAGACGACACCTTAGGGTTCATACAGTAGAGAGACGACACCTTAGGGTTCATACAGTAGAGAGACGACACCTTAGGGTTCATACAGTAGAGAGACAACACCTTAGGGTTTATACAGTAGAGAGACAGAGACAACACCTTAGGGTTTATACAGTAGAGAGACAGAGACAACACCTTAGGGTTTATACAGTAGAGAGACGACACCTTAGGGTTCATACAGTAGAGAGACAGCACCTTAGGGTTCATACAGTAGAGAGACAGAGACAACACCTTAGGGTTTATACAGTAGAGAGACGACACCTTAGGGTTCATACAGTAGAGAGACAGCACCTTAGGGTTCATACAGTAGAGAGACAGAGACAACACCTTAGGGTTTACAGTAGAGAGACAACACCTTAGGGTTTATACAGTAGAGAGACAACACCTTAAGGTTTATGCAGTAGAGAGACAACACCTTAGGGTTTATACAGTAGAGAGACGACACCTTAGGGTTCATACAGTAGAGAGACGACACCTTAGGGTTTATACAGTAGAGAGACGACACCTTAGGGTTTATACAGTAGAGAGACGACACCTTAGGGTTTATACAGTAGAGAGACGACACCTTAGGGTTTATACAGTAGAGAGACGACACCTTAGGGTTCATACAGTAGAGAGACGACACCTTAGGGTTCATACAGTAGAGAGACAGCACCTTAGGGTTCATACAGTAGAGAGACAACACCTTAGGGTTTATACAGTAGAGAGACAACACCTTAGGGTTTATACAGTAGAGAGACAGAGACAACACCTTAGGGTTTATGCAGTAGAGAGACAACACCTTAGGGTTCATACAGTAGAGAGACAACACCTTAGGGTTCATACAGTAGAGAGACAACACCTTAGGGTTTATACAGTAGAGAGACAACACCTTAGGGTTTATACAGTAGAGAGACGACACCTTAGGGTTCATACAGTAGAGAGACGACACCTTAGGGTTCATACAGTAGAGAGACAACACCTTAGGGTTCATACAGTAGAGAGACAACACCTTAGGGTTTATACAGTAGAGAGACGACACCTTAGGGTTCATACAGTAGAGAGACAGCACCTTAGGGTTCATACAGTAGAAAGACAGAGACAACACCTTAGGGTTTATACAGTAGAGAGACGACACCTTAGGGTTCATACAGTAGAGAGACAGCACCTTAGGGTTCATAAAGTAGAGAGACAACACCTTAGGGTTTATACAGTAGAGAGACAACACCTTAGGGTTCATGCAGTAGAGAGACGACACCTTAGGGTTTATACAGTAGAGAGACGACACCTTAGGGTTTATACAGTAGAGAGACGACACCTTAGGGTTTATACAGTAGAGAGACGACACCTTAGGGTTTATACAGTAGAGAGACGACACCTTAGGGTTTATACAGTAGAGAGACGACACCTTAGGGTTTATACAGTAGAGAGACGACACTTTAGGGTTTATACAGTAGAGAGACAACACCTTAGGGTTCATACAGTAGAGAGACGACTCCTTAGGGTTCATACAGTAGAGAGACAGCACCTTAGGGTTCATACAGTAGAGAGACAGAGACAACACCTTAGGGTTTATACAGTAGAGAGACAACACCTTAGGGTTCATACAGTAGAGAGACAACACCTTAGGGTTTATACAGTAGAGAGACAACACCTTAGGGTTTATACAGCAGAGAGACAACACCTTAGGGTTTATACAGTAGAGAGACAGAGACAACACCTTAGGATTTATACAGTAGAGAGACAGAGACAACACCTTAGGGTTCATACAGTAGAGATACAGAGACAACACCTTAGGGTTCATACAGTAGAGAGTATAACACCTTAGGGTTCATACAGTAGAGAGACAGAGACAACACCTTAGGGTTTATACAGTAGAGAGACAACACCTTAGGGTTTATACAGTAGAGAGACAATACCTTAGGGTTTATACAGTAGAGAGACAGCACCTTAGGGTTCATACAGTAGAGAGTATAACACAACAAACAAAATAGGATGGATGATCATGAAGGGATTTGTATTCTGTGAGAACAGCATTTATACAGGCTGGGGGTTGAATAGAGAGAATAGAGAGAGAAAGAGAGGAAGAGACAGGGGGGAACAAACGAGAAAGACAAACAGAGAGAGAGAGAGAGAGAAGGGAGCAAGCAAGACAGAGAGAGAGAGAGAGAGAGAGAGAGAGAGAGAGAGAGAGAAGGGAGCAAGCAAGACAGAGAGAAGAGAGAGACTGGGTAGAGATGATAAGAGTGGGGATGGAGAGAGATTTACATAAGGAGGTCAAACAGCTCAGTGACTTACTTCACTCCTTTCTTGGTGACCATTCTGTTGGAGGTGGTATTGAAGGCCTTCTCAAAGCGCTGTAACTTGAACCAGTCCATTCTTCAGGAGGACAAAGAACCAAGCCAGTTAGACTTCAGTCCAAATCCAAACTGCTGTGTGGATTATCTGTTAGACTCTATCGGCTTCTTTTTATCTCATTACAGTTTGACTCAATACTCGATCATTTATCACGAATGTTCACGAAACAGAGAGGCTACCGTACGGTACTAGAATGTTCAGGAAACAGAAAGGCTACCGTACAGTACTAGAATGTTCACGAGGCTACCGTACGGTACTAGAATGTTCAGGAAACAGAAAGGCTACCGTACAGTACTAGAATGTTCACGAGGCTACCGTACGGTACTAGAATGTTCAGGAAACAGAAAGGCTACCGTACGGTACTAGAATGTTCAGGAAACAGAAAGGCTACCGTACAGTACTAGAATGTTCAGGAAACAGAAAGGCTACCGTACAGTACTAGAATGTTCAGGAAACAGAAAGGCTACCGTACAGTACTAGAATGTTCACGAGGCTACCGTACGGTACTAGAATGTTCACGGAACAGAGAGGCTACCGTACAGTACTAGAATGTTCAGGAAACAGAAAGGCTACCGTACAGTACTAGAATGTTCACGAGGCTACCGTACGGTACTAGAATGTTCACGGAACAGAGAGGCTACCGTACGGTACTAGAATGTTCACGAGGCTACCGTACGGTACTAGAATGTTCAGGAAACAGAAAGGCTACCGTACGGTACTAGAATGTTCACGAGGCTACCGTACGGTACTAGAATGTTCACGAGGCTACCGTACGGTACTAGAATGTTCACGAGGCTACCGTACGGTACTAGAATGTTCACGGAACAGAGAGGCTACCGTACGGTACTAGAATGTTCACGAGGCTACCGTACGGTACTAGAATGTTCACGAAACAGACAGGCTACCGTACGGTACTAGAATGTTCACCAAACAGAGAGGCTACCGTACAGTACTAGAATGTTCACGAAACAGAGAGGCTACCGTACAGTACTAGGTCTATACATTGAATTATTTCACTATTCCACATTATGCTTTGGCCTTTTCGTAATCCGCAAACGAGAAGGCAAAAACATAGATTTTGAAAGGCGTCATTGACTTGACATAACATTCATAATTCAGGTTTACAGTATGGACATGGCAACTTGGGATACAGTATAATGTACCATCAGTATAGATTCTACAGTATACCGATATGGGATACAGTATAATGTACCATCAGTATAGATTCTACAGTATACCGATATGGGATACAGTATAATGTACCATCAGTATAGATTCTACAGTATACCGATATGGGATACAGTATACTGTACCATCAGTATAGATTCTACAGTATACCGATATGGGATACAGTATACTGTAACATCAGTATAGATTCTACAGTATTCCTATAAAGGGGATACAGTATACTGTACGTTCAGTACATGATGGATGTTAACCCAGTATACGGTATGTACAGTATAGAGTCTGCAGTATACGGTATGTAAAGTATAGAGTCTGCAGTATACGGTATGTACAGTATAGAGTCTACAGTATACGGTATGTACAGTATAGTCTCCAGCTTCATGATGATGGATGTTAACCATCGGTATGTACAGTATAGAGTCTGCAGTATACGGTATGTACAGTATAGAGTCTACAGCTCCATGCTGATGGATGTTAACCCAGTATACGGTATGTACAGTATAGAGTCTACAGTATACGCTATATAGAGTATAGAGTCTACAGCTTCATGCTGATGGATGTTAACCCAGTATACGGTATGTACAGTATAGAGTCTGCAGTATACGGTATATACAGTATAGAGTCTGCAGTATACGGTATGTACAGTATAGAGTCTACAGTATACGGTATGTACAGTATAGAGTCTGCAGTATACGGTATGTACAGTATAGAGTCTGCAGTATACGGTATGTGTAGTATAGAGTCTACAGTATACGGTATGTACAGTATAGTCTACAGCTTCATGCTGATGGATGTTAACCCAGTATACGGTATGTACAGTATAGGGTCTACAGTATACGGTATGTACAGTATAGAGTCTGCAGCTCCATGCTGATGGATGTTAACCTACTCGTAGTGGAAGCCGATGTCGTGGTTTCCAACCAGAACCACCAGTTCTGTGTCACTGGAGTGCCTGAACATCTTCTGGAAACGGCAAACATCATCGTCCCAGTTCTGTTATGTTGGGAAATAAGACCGTATGTACAGTTGAAGTCGGACGTTTACATACACCTTTAGCCAAATACATTTTATACTCCGTTTTTCACAATTCCTGACATTTAATATTAGTAAAAATTCCCCTGTCTTTAGGTTAGTTAGAATCACCACTTTATTTTAAGAATGTGAAATGTCAGAATAATAGTAGAGAGAATTGATTTATTTCAGCTTTTATTTCTTTCTTCACATTCCCAGTGGGTCAGAAGTTTACATACACTCAATTAGTATTTGGTAGCATTGCCTTTAAATTGTTTAACTTAGGTCAAACGTTTTGGGTAGCCTTCCACAAGCTTCCCACAATAAGTTGGGTGAATGTTTGTCCCCATGTGCAGTTGCAAACCGTAGTCTGGCTTTTTATATGGCGGTTTTGGAGCAGTGGCTTCTTCCTTGCTGAGCAGCCTTTCAGGTTATGTCGATATAGGACTCGTTTTACTGTGGATATAGATACTTTTGTACCTGTTTCCTCCAGCATCTTCACAAGGTCCTTTGCTGTTGTTCGGGGGTTGATTTGCACTTTTCGCACCAAAGTACGTTCATCTCTAGGAGACAGAATGCGTCTCCTTCCTGAGCGGTATGACGGCTGCGTGGTCCCATGGTGTTTATACTTGCGTACTATTGTTTGTACAGATGTACGTGGTACCTTCAGGCGTTTGGAAATTGCTCCCAATGCTGAACCAGACTTGTGGAGGTCTACAACTATTTTTCTGGGGTCTTGGCTGATTTCTTTTGATTTTCACATGATGTCAAGCAAAGAGGCACTGACTTTGAAGGTAGGCCTTGAAATACATCCACAGGTACACCTCCAATTGACTCAAATGATGTCAATTAGCCTATCAGAAGCTTCTAAAGCCATGACATCATTTTCTGGAATTTTCCAAGCTGTTTAAAGGCACAGTCAACTTAGTATGTAAACTTCTGACCCACTGGAATTGTGATACAGTGAAATATAAGTGAAATAATCTGTCTGTAAACAATTGTTGGAAAAATTACTTGTGTCATGCACAAAGTAGATGTCCTAACAGACTTACCAAAACTATAGTTTGTTAACAAGAAATTTGTGGAGTGGTTGAAAAACGAGTTTTAATGACTCCAACCTAAATGTATGTAAACTTCCGACTTCAACTGTACACACATATATATATATATATATATGAATACATGTCGTAGAATAGAGTAGAACAATAGTTATAAATATAGCAGATATATACACTATTACAGATAGATACATGTTGGGAACAAAAGTACTAAATACTTTAGGTCTAGGACCATTACAGAAACATGCCTAGTGTTGCGAGAATAACATCAACGGTTAAGACTAAGAATAGTGGGTTTCGATTCTCACTTGAACAACCCCCTCCAAATTCACTGCAGTAGGCTTATAAAGTGCTTTTACGGCTATATACCTTCGGAGAGCTCCATTTCCCCTCATCGAACACATCCCCCAGTATAAAAACGACCTCAGGTCGGAGCAGGGCCAGGGCGGTCTGGAAAGCTCGTTCCATCTGCCATTCCCTGGGTGGCACAGAGACAGACCATACAGTCAGTCAGTCATCCGTCAGTTTAGCGCACCATGCATTACCCTGTTGCCTGTTGTTATTGCTGACGACTGAACTGCTCTAATCTGCTTAGAGACAGCGTGGATATGGCCTGACACGGAGCGTCATGCGTTCCCAAGAAACTATGCAAAACATACTTTTTTTTGTTTGTTTGTTGTTGTTTCACAATAAAATAAAATGCATATTAATAACATATATATTGATGAGGATCATTTACCTTCGCAGTTTGTCGAACCAGTGCCCGCCGACAGCGCCGAGGAGGTGCGTGTCTGACAGAACCATAGCGCGGAGAACCTCCGGTTCTGGTTGGCCGTCTGCGCTCCTCTCACTCGCCGGGGAACCATGGTCGATCCCCGGCCAACCGCACTGTAATATCGCGGCGTAATAAATCAGATACTCACAGAATATGAAAACGCTGCAAACCGCTCCGAACAGGACAATAACAGCGCTGCA
Source organism: Salmo salar (assembly GCF_905237065.1). Lineage (NCBI taxonomy): Eukaryota > Metazoa > Chordata > Actinopteri > Salmoniformes > Salmonidae > Salmo > Salmo salar. Next base: position 50,427,433 of record NC_059455.1, on the reverse strand, counting down.
CGAAACGCTCAAACACGACATGATATATCTATTGTTGTTGTTTTCAGATGACCTGCAATAGAGGCGCACTGATGGAGCCGCGCTACACCAGGCATCGTCTTTTTGGTTTTTTTTTGTATTATCTTTAAACCTAAATAGCAATACCTGCGTGACGTTCTCATCGCATTGTGCAAAATGTAATATAAATACCGTATAGGCCTATAATAATAAAATAATAATTCAAAGATCCGGCCGAGAGCCTTATCTCCTCCAATCAAGCGGTCGATTGGTGTGCAGTTGAGTTCTGGGGGGGGGGGTCTTTAAAGGGTATATTTTCACCACTTCCGGGGAGATTGACGGGAGACTTTATGGATTCTGCGGTCTTTTAAATGGAATAATCACCGGGGTTCATTCAATAATATAGTTTTTTATGTCATTGCTGAGGATGTGTTTCCCCGCCATTTACATCACACTGGTCATAATAATGACTCATTGATCGTAGGCTAATAATAATAATAATAATATAGTTCACACATACTTCAGTTCATTCTTGGTCAAGAAGGTCAATACAGCAAAGGTTTTTGAGAAAAAACACATTGAGTCCGTTATTGTGCAGGCCAATGACACGGCCCCAGTGTAAACTGTATAGTCAATATAAACCTCTATTGTAACACGCTGACCAAACTGGCTGTGCTCTTGTGCGTCTTGTGCGTCTGCGTGGACCATCGTGCTGCATGTTGATTTGGTCTATCCCTCATGACATGCAGGTTAAAATACCAAAACTGTGAATCAACTATATTCATATAGTTCATATCATTCACAAGCAGAAACACATGAAACATTCATGGACATTTAGCTAGCTTGCTGTTCTGAGGTAATCCTGTCCTGGGAGATAAGCATTGTGTTTTTATTTGACCTGAAATTATATATGGTCCTTTTTTCTTTTAACTGGATTTTTTATAGAATTTTGACACATTTTGAATTATTTCAAAATCGTATGTTCTCTATTGCAACAATTTACCCACAGATAAAAGGGGAAACCCCGAGTTCGTTTCCTTTATTAATCTCTCATCATCACGTTTCTTCTTCTGTGGATTTTATATGGCAGTTGGCAACCACCTTTATTAAAGGTGCATTACAGTTTCCAGCTGGACTGGAGTGTGGACCTTGTTCATCTTTCAACCCCTCCACATGGTCCTCCTAAAAACCAGTGGATGGGTTACCTGACAACATCAGGAAAAACGATGCGCACGCTTCAATGGGCCAGTAGTCCGTGTGTTGCCGTGAGTCTGGATGGCCAGATTGCTACCAACAATGAACAAGAAACTGCCATGTGGGGAATCATAAGTGGCTCGTTTCAGCTCGTTTTATCTTGTCCTTGATACCATGTCTTATTTTGAGGTGTTTTGACTGATTTCATGTCATTTAGCTAGCTGACCAACAACTGTAACAATGTAATTGAGAGATAACAAGTGCTCATTGTGAAAATGTATTTATGTTTTCAATAAACATTGGAGACTAAATATAGTTTACATGTATTCAACAATCTAAGCCAACCCCCATTGTCCCATAGCTGTGCACCTTCGGTTTTGTTGCAGCATCTCAAGCCTCTAAAACAGAACCGAGTCCTGTTCAACTAGAACCGAGTCCTGTTCAACTAGAACCGAGTCCTGTTCAACTAGAACCGAGTTCTGTTCAACTAGAACCGAGTTCTGTTCAACTAGAACCGAGTCCTGTTCAACTAGAACCACGTTCTGGTCAACTAGAACCACGTTCTGTTCAACTAGAACCACGTTCTGGTCAACTAGAACCACGTTCTGGTCAAATAGAACCACGTTCTGGTCAAATAGAATGGATGAAATTATTGAATAACGTATGTGTATATTTATTTTGAAATGCTTGTGCATGTGGCATGTTTGTTAAACAGTAAAGGCATGCTGTACTGCTGTAATGGTATTGTGATGGAGAGAACTCTATCTAACAAATTAAAACGTCATCCCCCAGAAAACATGCTGAAATTTCAAGCGGCCTTTTCAAAACAAACTCTTACACTAAAATAACATTATAATTTTCTTAATTTCACAGTATTATTCCAACCTCATAGTGTGGAAGTATATATAAAAGACAGTGGAAAATGATGTTTTTGACTGAACTGGGCCTTTAAACGAGATTAATGTCTTTAGAGCGGCTATCTAATTTACTAAACTAACGACGACAGCCTCGCCTGTAGATTAGTTTGTATCTGGGATTTGACCATCAGGACTGGCAAACTATCCAATCTAAAGAAAGATCGGGAGCGTAATGTAACTAACCAGATTATCCACATTATCCTGACCTTTCCTGACCGATGAACAGCTTTAAGGCACAATTACCTGCTTAACCCGGGTTTGTTAGATCCATGTTTTGCCGTACAAATTACAAAACCAAAAGAAAAAAAGGCAACAAAAAAATATAATTGTTTATTCTTTCAAAAACATTTGTTAATAAACACCAGTCAAATAGCCCAGTGCAGAATTAGTGTGTAGTGTGGTTTAGTGTAGTTGTGTTTGACAGTATTTCAGCGCTGTCACAAGACTGAAAGAGTTGAAAGTAATCCTGCGACAGACCTTGACTGAGCTGAAAGCCATGTCCAGGTCCCATATTCACAAAGCGTCTCACAGTAAGAGTGCTGGTCTCAGATCAGATCCTCCCCTGTCCATGTAATCTTATTCACTACAATCTAAAAAGGTTAAACTGATCCTAGGTCAGAACTCTTTCTCTGATACATAGCTTCAGGATGGACCTGTGTCACATCCCACTGCTTCTCAGTTAAATAACAGGAAGTATCCAGGTCCCGTATTCACAAAGCGTCTCACAGTAGGAGTGCTGGTCTCGGATCAGAACCTCCTCTATCCATGTAATCTTATTCACTACAATCTAAAAAGGTTAAACTGGTCCTAGATCAGAACTGACTCTAAGACGGTTTTTAATGAATACGGGGCCCAGATGAACTTGAATGTCCTACTATGTGAACCATTTGACAGCACATTCAGTTGATGGCAGCACTGGTCACCTGTTTCGAGTGACGCACTGTATTCTCCAATATTAATATTCAGCGATCAGGTCAGCCAGCTGATGGTTATGACACCATAGAAATCAGACTCGTTTCCTCTCGTCCTCTACGTAATGATGGGGTCTCCGTAAGCACAACTCTTCTCTATGGCCAGGTTGTACCAGTTACCTTTCCCTCCTTTATAAGCACTGGTTACGATCCTCGCCCAGCCGTACTCTCCCTGCAAAACACAAAACAAAACACTGTGTTAGCCTCCGCGGATACCTCCCCCGTTAGCCTCCGCGGATACATCATAAATGTATAGATGAGTAAAAGACAAAGGTTGTCCCTAATCTATAAAATCATCCAAAACAGGATCAACAGAAAGGGAAGCTCATACACTACATGACCAAAAGGATGTGGACACCTGCACGTCAAACATCTCATTCCAAAATCATGGGCATTAATATGGAGTTGGTCCCCCCTTTGCTGCTATAACAGCCTCCACTCTTCTGGGAAGGCTTTCCACTAGATGTTGGAACATTGCTGCTATAATAGCCTCCACTCTTCTGGGAAGGCTTTCCACTAGATGTTGGAACATTGCTGCGGGAACTTGCTTCCATTCATCCACAAGAGCATTAGTGAGGTCGGGCACTGATGTTGGGCAATTAAGCCTGGCTCGCAGTTGGCGTTCCAATTCATCCCAAAGGTGTTCAACGGGGTTGAGGTCAGGGCTCTGTGCAGGCCAGTCAAGTTCCTTCACACTGATCTTGACACACCATTTCTGTATGAACCTCGCTTTATGCACAGGGGCATTGTTCATGCTGAAACAGGAAAGAGCTTTCCCCAAACTGTTGCCACAAAGTTGGAAGCACAGAATCATCTAGAATGTCATTGTATGCTGTAGCATTTAATAATTTCCCTTCACTGGAACTAAGGGGCCTAGCCCGAACCATGAAGAACAGCCCCAGACCATTATTCCTCCTCCACCAAACTTTACAGTTGGCACTATGCATTGGGGCAGGTAGCGTGCTCCAAACGCAAAACCAGATTCGCCCGTCGGACTGCCACATGGTGAAGCGGGATATACACGGCTGTGACTATAACTGAAGAGAATTCTCTTGGGAGGTAATACGGTCGGCATTTGATTGTGAGGTATTCTAGGTCGGGTGAACAAAATGACTTGATTTTCTGTACATTACCACATTCACACCATGAGTAGTTAATCATGAAACATTCACCCCCGCTTTTCTTCTTCCCGGAGAGTTCTTTATTCCTGTCTGTGTGATGTACTGAGAACCCAGCTGGCTGTATGGATGGGTACAGTATATCCAGAGAGAGCCATGTTCTCGTTGAAAACAGAGTATGTTACAATCCCTGATGTCTCTCTGGAAGGAGATCCTCGCCCTGAGCTTGTCTACTTTATTATCCAGAGCCTGAACATTAGCAAGTAATATACTCGGAAGCGGTGGATGGTGTGCCTGCCTCCTGAGTCAGACTAGAAGTCCACTCCGAATACCTCTTCTCCCCCAGCGGACTCTTGGAGCAGCCTTTGGAATAAGTTCAATTGCCCTGGGGGGGGGTACAAACAAATGATCCACTTCGCCGGTGGTGTTTTGGAGCACAAAAAAACAAAATACTGCGAAGTTGCTTAGGAGTTAGAAGCAGAGCTGCCATGTCTGTTGGCGCCATCTTGTTTAACCTGTTAGTGATCACTTCACGCCCCCATCCCTTTATCGGGATCGATTTGACAACATCCAGTGAAATTGCAGAGCGCCAAATTCAAACTACAGAAATATCAATATTCACGAAAATATAAGTGTAATACATCAAAATAAAGCTTAACTTCTTGTTAATCCAGCCGCAGTGTCAGATTTCAAAAAGGCTTTACGGCGAAAGCAGACCATGCGATTATCTGAGGACAGCGCCCCGCATACAAACACATGAAAATAATTTTCAACCAGGCAGGTGGCGACACAAAAGTCAGAAATAACGATATAATAAATGCCTTACCATTGAAGATCTTCTTCTGTTGGCATTCAAATGTCCCAGAAACATCACAAATGGTCCTTTTGTTCGATAATGTCCTTCTTTATATCCCCAAAATGTATATTTATTTGGCGCGTTTGACTCAGAAATACACCGGTTCCAACAAGCCCAACATGACTACAAAGTATCTAATAAGTTACCTGTAAACTTGGTCCAAACATTTCAAACAACGTTCCTAATCCAACCTCAGGTATCCTAAAATGTAAATAATCGATAACATTTAAGACGGGATAAACTGTTTCGAATACCGGATAAAAACAACGTGAAGCGCGCTCCAGTTCACGTGCACCAAAAGACTAAAGCCCTTCAGAGTGACACCTACTAAGAACAGCCCTACTTCTTCATTTCTCAAAAGAAAAACATCGAACAATTTCTAAAGACTGTTGACATCTAGTGGAAACCATAGGAACTGCAACCAGGTTCCTATTAAAATAGGGCTTCCCATAGAATCCCAATGGAAAACACAGTGACCTCAATTCGTTTTTTCCCTGGATGGTTTGTCCTCGGGGTTTCGCCTGCCAAATCAGTTCTGTTATACTCACAGACATTATTTTAACAATTGTAGAAACTTTAGAGTGTTTTCTATCCAAATCGACCAATTATGTGCATATCCTAGCTTCTGGGCCTGAGTAACAGGCAGTTTACTTTGGGCACGCTTTTCATCCAGATGTGAAAATACTGCCCCCTATCCCTAATTAAGCTATTCACTTTCTGTACAATAGAACATGTTTAAACCCAGACATCTTTTCGGGAACGTTAAAAGTCACTGAACTCTTCAGTAACACCATTCTACTGTCAGTGTTTGTCTATGGAGATTGCATGGCGGTGTGCTTGATTTTATACACCTGTCAGCAACGGGTGTGGCTGAAATAGCTGAATCCACTAATTTAAAGGAGTGTGCACATACTTTTGTATATATTGTGTATGTTGTCCAGTCTTTCAATAAGTAAATATTCCATACAAGTGTAATAATGAATGTATTGTACAAGAGAGACTAACCCAAGGCTCTCCCCAGGAGTTGCGGACCACCCAGTACTCTGTCCCGTCCTCCGCCACCCCCCAGCCTGCTACTGAGATGATATGGTTCATTAGAGACAAAGGGTGGAACTCGGCAAACACACCACCACGATACGCCTCCAGGCCCTTCGTAGCCATCACGCCACAGCTGAGGAGAGAACAGAACAATAGCCACAATGTGAGAATGAGGTTTATCAAAAGAAAGAACAATTAAAAACACAAGTTACAAAGGACATTTTACTACATGTATTAAATATACACATTACTCGCTTTATACATTTGAACAACACTCAAGGCTAAAATAGGGCATTTTGTTGATATCAAAAAGATTGTATCATTTTGAGATTCAAAAAGGGAAACTCCTATTTTCTACTTCCTGATTTAAAAAAAAACGATCTCACCTGATAGGCCCGTTGGTGTATATCTCAGCCTTCATCTGGTTTCGTCCGGACACCTCCCCGTAGTCTCCTACCTTCCACAGGGTGTAGTTCTGCACCACAGCACACGCATCAGAGGAACACGTCCCACACTGGTTGAACAGCTCACACTCTGCAGAACATAGAGATCACTGGTTGAACAGCACGCACTGTAGAACATAGAGATTACTGGTTGAACAGCTCACACTCTGCAGAACATAGAGATCACTGGTTGAACAGCTCACACTCTGCAGAACATAGAGATCACTGGTTGAACAGCTCACACTCTGCAGAACATAGAGATCACTGGTTGAACAGCTCACACTCTGTAGAACATAGAGATCACTGGTTGAACAGCTCACACTCTGTAGAACATAGAGATCACTGGTTGAACAGCTCACACTCTGTAGAACATAGAGATCACTGGTTGAACAGCTCACACTCTGTAGAACATAGAGATCACTGGTTGAACAGCTCACACTCTGTAGAACATAGAGATCACTGGTTGAACAGCTCACACTCTGTAGAACATAGAGATCACTGGTTGAACAGCTCACACTCTGTAGAACATAGAGATCACTGGTTGAACAGCTCACACTCTGTAGAACATAGAGATCACTGGTTGAACAGCTCACACTCTGTAGAACATAGAGATCACTGGTTGAACAGCTCACACTCTGTAGAACATAGAGATCACTGGTTGAACAGCTCACACTCTGCAGAAGATAGAGATCACTGGTTGAACAGCTCACACTCTGTAGAACATAGAGATCACTGGTTGAACAGCTCACACTCTGTAGAACATAGAGATCACTGGTTGAACAGCTCACACTGTAGAACATAGAGATTACTGGTTGAACAGCTCACAATGTAGAAGATAGAGATCACTGGTTGAACAGCTCACAATGTAGAAGATAGAGATCACTGGTTGAACAGCTCACAATGTAGAAGATAGAGATCACTGGTTGAACAGCTCACACTGTAGAACATAGAGATTACTGGTTGAACAGCTCACAATGTAGAAGATAGAGATCACTGGTTGAACAGCTCACAATGTAGAAGATAGAGATCACTGGTTGAACAGCTCACAATGTAGAAGATAGAGATCACTGGTTGAACAGCTCACACTGTAGAACATAGAGATTACTGGTTGAACAGCTCACACTGTAGAACATAGAGATCACTGGTTGAACAGCACGCACTGTAGAACATAGAGATTACTGGTTGAACAGCTCACACTCTGCAGAACATAGAGATCACTGGTTGAACAGCTCACACACTGTAGAACATAGAGATCACTGGTTGAACAGCTCACACTGTGTAGAACATAGAGATCACAAGGGTGAGTGATGGATAATGTAATGTAAACTGCCGAAGTGTACTTGTGAATGTAAATTACGCACATGAATGAGTGACGACGCTATGAAACAAAATTTAAATGTAACAATCCATGCACCCTATTCCCCATAGTGCACTGCTTTAAACTAGTGCATACAGAAAAATAGTTAGCAAAACTAATCTCTTATCACCCAGATCCAAATCAGGAGTTATGAGGAACTAGCACAAGTCAAAACAAGATGCAGGATAAAAACCAAATGTTAAATTCCATGTTATAGGTCTTACTTTGGTTCTTAGCCTGATAGTTGTTGCATGTCTCGTCAGGGATGCCCTTCTGGTGAGCGTATTGGTACACCCCCGTGTGGTCTCCTCCGTAGCAGGACCCAGCATGGCCACAGTCTATCACGTTCTGGACAGACAGATAGGCTGATGGCCACGTACCACCACGCTTGATGTTGATACGGTCTGGGAAAAAAACCCGTCATCAAATGTATTGATATGATAGAGGCATGACTTTAAATAAGTTTATTAGGTCACTTATGATGAAAGGTTAGCCTGTAAAAATACATTTTTCTTATGCCAAAAAAATATAATACAGAGTGACATTGTAACACGGTAATTGTTCAGGGTAAGTTCATTGTTACAAAGTTGTTACATTGTAACAAGTTAATTGTTCACGTTAAGTTCATTGTTACAAAGTTGTTACATTGTAACACGGTAATTGTTCACGTTAAGTTCATTGTTACAATGTAGTTGTTACATTGTAACAAGTTAATTGTTCACGTTACGTTCATTAATGTTGTTACATTGTAACAAGTTAATTGTTTGTTAAGTTCATTGTTACAATGTTGTTGTTACATTGTAACAAGTCAGAGTGAGTTATACTAGTCCAAAAATGGTCAAATGTGTATTATTGGAGGAGTTTAATTTGGCAACATTGTAACAACATTGTAACAACATTGTACATGATTGTGGAGGAGACATTACCGGCAATCGCACTGCTAGATCCCATGGCCCAGCACGAGCCACAGTACTGTGGAATGTGTTGGTTCCTCGTGATGCTCACATAGTTTTTCCCCTCAATGTTCCTCCAGTCCCAAACTGCTGGCAGCTCAGATACATTAAGGTATTCATGTGGTCGTGGATACGTCCTGGGAAATGACAACAACAACAAACAGCTCAGATACATTAAGGTATTCATGTGGTCGTGGATACGTCCTGGGAAATGACAACAACAACAAACAGCTCAGATACATTAAGGTATTCATGTGGTCGTGGATACGTCCTGGGAAATGACAACAACAACAAACAGCTCAGATACATTAAGGTATTCATGTGGTCGTGGATACGTCCTGGGAAATGACAACAACAACAAACAGCTCAGATACATTAAGGTATTCATATAGAGTGGGCTATACAGTAGACTGGCTATACAGTAGGCTATACAGTAGGCTGGCTATACAGTATGCTGGCTATACAGTATGCTATACAGTGGGCTGGCTATACAGTGGGCTATACAGTGGCTGGCTATACAGTAGGCTGGCTATACAGTAGGCTGGCTATACAGTAGGCTGGCTATACAGTAGGTTATACAGTAGGCTGGCTATACAGTAGGCTATACAGTAGGCTGGCTATTCAGTGGGCTATATAGTAGGCTATAGAGTGGGCTATACAGTAGACTGGCTATAGAGTGGGCTATACAGTAGACTGGCTATACAGTAGGCTGGCTATACAGTAGGCTGGCTATAGAGTGGGCTATACAGTAGACTGGCTATACAGTAGGCTGGCTATACAGTAGGCTGGCTATACAGTAGGCTATACAGTAGACTGGCTATACAGTAGTCTATACAGTAGACTGGCTATACAGTAGGCTATACAGTAGTCTGGCTATACAGTAGACTGGCTATACAGTAGACTGGCTATACAGTAGGCTATACAGTAGTCTGGCTATACAGTAGTCTGGCTATACAGTAGTCTGGCTATACAGTAGTCTACACATTAGGCTATACAGTAGTCTGGCTTTACAGTAGTCTACACATTAGGCTATACAGTAGGCTGGCTATACAGTAGTCTATACAGTAGGCTAAACAGTAGGCTGGCTATACAGTAGACTTGCTATACAGTAGGCTTTACAGTGGGCTATACAGTAGACTGGCTATACAGTGGGCTGGCTATACAGTGGGCTGGCTATACAGTAGGCTGGCTATACAGTAGGCTATACACAAGGCTGGCTATACAGTGGGCTGGCTATACAGTAGGCTGGCTATACAGTGGGCTGGCTATACAGTAGGCTGGCTATACAGTGGGCTGGCTATACAGTGGGCTGGCTATACAGTGGGCTGGCTATACAGTAGGCTATACAGTAGGCTATACAGTGGGCTATACAGTGGGCTATACAGTGGGCTGGCTATACAGTAGGCTTTACAGTGGGCTATACCGTGGGCTGGCTATACAGTAGACTGGCTATACAGTAGGCTATACAGTAGACTGGCTATACAGTAGACTGGCTATACAGTAGACTGGCTATACAGTAGACTGGCTATACAGTAGTCTGGCTATACAGTAGTCTGGCTATACAGTAGTCTGGCTATACAGTAGTCTACACATTAGGCTATACAGTAGTCTGGCTTTACAGTAGTCTACACATTAGGCTATACAGTAGGCTGGCTATACAGTAGTCTATACAGTAGGCTAAACAGTAGGCTGGCTATACAGTAGACTTGCTATACAGTAGGCTTTACAGTGGGCTATACAGTAGACTGGCTATACAGTGGGCTGGCTATACAGTAGGCTATACAGTAGGCTGGCTATACAGTAGGCTATACACAAGGCTGGCTATACAGTGGGCTGGCTATACAGTAGGCTGGCTATACAGTAGGCTGGCTATACAGTAGTCTGGCTATACAGTGGGCTGGCTATACAGTAGGCTATACAGTAGGCTATACAGTGGGCTATACAGTGGGCTATACAGTGGGCTGGCTATACAGTAGGCTTTACAGTGGGCTATACCGTGGGCTGGCTATACAGTAGACTGGCTATACAGTAGGCTATACAGTAGACTGGCTATACAGTAGGCTATACAGTAGACTGGCTATACAGTAGGCTATACAGTAGACTATACAGTAGACTATACAGTAGACTGGCTATACAGTAGGCTATACAGTAGACTATACAGTAGACTGGCTATACAGTAGGCTATACAGTAGGCTGGCTATACAGTATGCTGGCTATACAGTATGCTATACAGTAGGCTGGCTATACAGTGGGCTATACAGCGGGCTATACAGTAGGCTGGCTATACAGTAGGCTGGCTATACAGTAGGTTATACAGTAGGCTGGCTATTCAGTGGGCTATATAGTAGGCTATAGAGTGGGCTATACAGTAGACTGGCTATAGAGTGGGCTATACAGTAGACTGGCTATACAGTAGGCTGGCTATACAGTAGGCTGGCTATACAGTAGTCGCTGGCTATACAGTAGGCTATACAGTAGACTGGCTATACAGTAGTCTATACAGTAGACTGGCTATACAGTAGGCTATACAGTAGACTGGCTATACAGTAGGCTGGCTATACAGTAGGCTGGCTATACAGTAGGCTATACAGTAGTCTGGCTATACAGTAGTCTGGCTATACAGTAGTCTGGCTATACAGTAGTCTACACATTAGGCTATACAGTAGTCTGGCTTTACAGTAGTCTACACATTAGGCTATACAGTAGGCTGGCTATACAGTAGTCTATACAGTAGGCTAAACAGTAGGCTGGCTATACAGTAGACTGGCTATACAGTAGGCTTTACAGTGGGCTATACAGTAGACTGGCTATACAGTAGGCTGGCTATACAGTAGGCTATACAGTGGGCTGGCTATACAGTAGGCTATACACAAGGCTGGCTATACAGTGGGCTGGCTATACAGTAGGCTGGCTATACAGTAGGCTGGCTATACAGTAGGCTGGCTATACAGTGGGCTATACAGTAGGCTATACAATAGGCTATACAGTAGGCTATACAGTGGGCTATACAGTGGGCTGGCTATACAGTAGGCTTTACAGTGGGCTATACCGTGGGCTGGCTATACAGTAGACTGGCTATACAGTAGGCTATACAGTAGACTGGCTATACAGTAGGCTATACAGTAGACTGGCTATACAGTAGACTGGCTATACAGTAGACTGGCTATACAGTAGGCTATACAGTAGACTATACAGTAGACTGGCTATACAGTAGGCTATACAGTAGGCTGGCTATACAGTAGGCTATACAGTAGACTGGCTATACAGTGGGCTATACAGTAGACTGGCTATACAGTAGGCTGGCTATACAGTAGGCTATACAGTAGGCTGGCTATACAGTAGACTATACACAAGGCTGGCTATACAGTAGGCTGGCTATACAGTAGGCTGGCTATACAGTGGGCTGGCTATACAGTGGGCTGGCTATACAGTGGGCTGGCTATACAGTAGTCTACACATTAGGCTATACAGTAGGCTGGCTATACAGTAGGCTATACAGTAGGCTATACAGTGGGCTATACAGTAGACTGGCTATACAGTAGGCTTTACAGTGGGCTATACCGTGGGCTGGCTATACAGTAGGCTGGCTATACAGTAGGCTATACAGTGGGCTGGCTATACAGTAGGCTATACAGTAGGCTGGCTATACAGTAGGCTATACAGTAGACTGGCTATACAGTAGGCTGGCTATACAGTAGGCTGGCTATACAGTAGGCTATACACAAGGCTGGCTATACAGTAGCCTGGCTATACAGTAGGCTGGCTATACAGTAGGCTGGCTATACAGTAGGCTATACAGTGGGCTATACAGTAGGCTGGCTATACAGTGGGCTGGCTATACAGTGGGCTGGCTATACAGTGGGCTGGCTATACAGTGGGCTGGCTATACAGTGGGCTGGCTATACAGTAGGCTATACAGTAGGCTGGCTATACAGTGGGCTATACAGTAGGCTGGCTATACAGTGGGCTATACAGTAGGCTGGCTATACAGTGGGCTATACAGTAGGTTGGCTATACTGTAGCATACAGTAGACTGGCTATACAGTGGGCTATACAGTAGCCTATACAGTGGGCTGGCTATACAGTATGCTGGCTATACAGTGGGCTGGCTATACAGTGGGCTGGCTATACAGTAGGCTGGCTATACAGTAGGCTATACAGTAGGCTGGCTATACAGTGGGCTATACAGTAGGCTGGCTATACAGTGGGCTATACAGTAGGTTGGCTATACTGTAGCATACAGTAGACTGGCTATACAGTGGGCTATACAGTAGACTGGGTATACAGTGGGCTATACGGTAGCCTATACAGTGGGCTGGCTACACAGTAGGCTGGCTACACAGTAGGCTATACGAAGTACATTTTCTTATAAATATAACTTTGCTATGTGCTTCTAAGAAAATGTACTTCCTGAGTCTTTCGCGCTGCTGGGCTGGTGTGAATAAACCTAGGCTGCATTACACACTGCAATGGATGTTTCAACCCTGATCCCCAGCCTGCTCTTCTCTTCCTGATAAAAAAACGTTTTTTTGTGTGTGTGTGTGTGCTCCTTATTAACCAATGGCTGTAGGTCTACAGTGGCAGTTCAAGAGGAGAGTCAAAAGGTTTCATCTGAAAATAATGTTTGATTAGGCCTAGTCCCAAAACATACACTTGGGTTATTGAGTTATTGACCCCGTAATGCAGTTATTGACCCCGTAATGCAGTTATTGACCCCGTAATGCAGTTATTGTACCCGTAATGCAGTTATTGTACCCGTAATGCAGTTATTGACCCCGTAATGCAGTTATTGACCCCGTAATGCAGTTATTGACCCCGTAATGCAGTTATTGTACCCATAATGCAGTTATTGTACCCATAATGCAGTTATTGTACCCATAATGCAGTTATTGTACCCATAATGCAGTTATTGTACCCATAATGCAGTTATTGACCTCATAATAAGCCAGATTCGAGAAAGCGACATTGCGATGCTCTATATCTTGCGTACGGACTAGCTAGAACCAGATGTTCTGTTCCGTTTGAGAAGGAAAACGTAAAGATGAAAACCGGAGGTCAACTTTATAAAATAAAAAAATTAAAAAAAACTTGCAACTACTATAATTGATTTTAATAAAAATATGTTTCTTGTCCATGATGCATTTACCAGAGTTATTGTCCTCACAATAAGCCAGATTCTAGAAAGTTACATTGTGATGCTGAAGCAGCAGCAGCTGCAGCCACAACCAATCAGAAATTGACAGCTCATGGTGCTGAAAGTAGGCAAATTCGAGAAGGCATGATTCATTTAAAACAGTCTTCATTTTAATTAGACTCTACTAACAACAAGAGGGCTTTGTGTTGGAGCCTATTTCCACCTATTTCTTCATTGCTGCAGGGACTTGCTCCATTCATCCACAAGAGCATTAGTGAGATCGGGCACAGTCGGTGAGATTGGCTCGCAGTCGGCGTTCCAATTCATCCCAAAGGTGTTCGATGGGGTTGAGGTCAGAGCTCTGTGCAGGCCAGTCAATGGTCTTCCACACTGATCTCGACAAACCATTTCAGAATGGACCTCGCTTTGTGCATGGGGGCATTGTCATGCAGAAACAGGAAAGGGCCTGTCACCAACGGCTGTGGCTGAAATAGCTGAATCCACTAATTTGAAGGGGTGTCCACATACTGCTGTGTATATATATAGTGAAGCTGGGAAAGACGTGACTCCGATGCATATGGGAATATCATTGTTTAGTTTATTTGACATTGAGGCTGAGCTACAACCTTCGATAGCCGAGGAGAAGAAAAAAATAGACTTTGCTTGGGAAGTAATCTAATTCTGTCATTTTCAATTGATTAAGCTAGTCACTTTGTGTACAATAGAAGATGTTTAAACCCAGACAGCTTTTAGGAAAACACATGTGACCTTCTCTCATTGGGTTAAACCACAAGAAGAAGAACAACCAGCAGTTAATTAAAGCCCTACTCTGTCTGGGGTGGAAAGGTAAAGCCCTACTCTGTCTGGGGTGGAAAGGTAAAGCCCTACGCTGTCTGGGGTGGAAAGGTAAAGCCCTACGCTGTCTGGGGTGGAAAGGTAAAGCCCTACTCTGTCTGGGGTGGAAAGGTAAAGCCCTACGCTGTCTGGGGTGGAAAGGTAAAGCCCTACGCTGTCTGGGGTGGAAAGGTAAAGCCCTACGCTGTCTGGGGTGGAAAGGTAAAGCCCTACGCTGTCTGGGGTGGAAAGGTAAAGCCCTACGCTGTCTGGGGTGGAAAGGTAAAGCCCCTACGCTGTCTGGGGTGGAAAGGTAAAGCCCTACGCTGTCTGGGGTGGAAAGGTAAAGCCCTACGCTGTCTGGGGTGGAAAGGTAAAGCCCTACGCTGTCTGGGGTGGAAAGGTAAAGCCCTACGCTGTCTGGGGTGGAAAGGTAAAGCCCTACGCTGTCTGGGGTGGAAAGGTAAAGCCCTACGCTGTCTGGGGTGGAAAGGTAAAGCCCTACGCTGTCTGGGGTGGAAAGGTAAAGCCCTACGCTGTCTGGGGTGGAAAGGTAAAGCCCCTACGCTGTCTGGGGTGGAAAGGTAAAGCCCCTACGCTGTCTGGGGTGGAAAGGTAAAGCCCTACGCTGTCTGGGGTGGAAAGGTAAAGCCCTACGCTGTCTGGGGTGGAAAGGTAAAGCCCTACGCTGTCTGGGGTGGAAAGGTAAAGCCCTCACGCTGTCTGGGGTGGAAAGGTAAAGCCCTACGCTGTCTGGGGTGGAAAGGTAAAGCCCTACGCTGTCTGGGGTGGAAAGGTAAAGCCCTACGCTGTCTGGGGTGGAAAGGTAAAGCCCTACGCTGTCTGGGGTGGAAAGGTAAAGCCCTACGCTGTCTGGGGTGGAAAGGTAAAGCCCTACGCTGTCTGGGGTGGAAAGGTAAAGCCCCTACGCTGTCTGGGGTGGAAAGGTAAAGCCCCTACGCTGTCTGGGGTGGAAAGGTAAAGCCCCTACGCTGTCTGGGGTGGAAAGGTAAAGCCCCTACGCTGTCTGGGGTGGAAAGGTAAAGCCCTACGCTGTCTGGGGTGGAAAGGTAAAGCCCTACGCTGTCTGGGGTGGAAAGGTAAAGCCCTACGCTGTCTGGGGTGGAAAGGTAAAGCCCCTACGCTGTCTGGGGTGGAAAGGTAAAGCCCTACGCTGTCTGGGGTGGAAAGGTAAAGCCCTACGCTGTCTGGGGTGGAAAGGTAAAGCCCTACTCTGTCTGGGGTGGAAAGGTAAAGCCCTACTCTGTCTGGGGTGGAAAGGTAAAGCCCTACTCTGTCTGGGGTGGAAAGGTAAAGCCCTACTCTGTCTGGGGTGGAAAGGTAAAGCCCTACTCTGTCTGGGGTGGAAAGGTAAAGCCCTACTCTGTCTGGGGTGGAAAGGTAAAGCCCTACTCTGTCTGGGGTGGAAAGGTAAAGCCCTACTCTGTCTGGGGTGGAAAGGTAAAGCCCTACTCTGTCTGGGGTGGAAAGGTAAAGCCCTACTCTGTCTGGGGTGGAAAGGTAAAGCCCTACTCTGTCTGGGGTGGAAAGGTAAAGCCCTACTCTGTCTGGGGTGGAAAGGTAAAGCCCTACTCTGTCTGGGGTGGAAAGGTAAAGCCCTACTCTGTCTGGGGTGGAAAGGTAAAGCCCTACTCTGTCTGGGGTGGAAAGGTAAAGCCCTACTCTGTCTGGGGTGGAAAGGTAAAGCCCTACTCTGTCTGGGGTGGAAAGGTAAAGCCCTACTCTGTCTGGGGTGGAAAGGTAAAGCCCTACTCTGTCTGGGGTGGAAAGGTAAAGCCCTACTCTGTCTGGGGTGGAAAGGTAAAGCCCTACTCTGTCTGGGGTGGAAAGGTAAAGCCCTACTCTGTCTGGGGTGGAAAGGTAAAGCCCTACTCTGTCTGGGGTGGAAAGGTAAAGTCCTACTCTGTCTGGGGTGGAAAGGTAGGCCCTACTCTGTCTGGGGTGGAAAGGTAGGCCCTACTCTGTCTGGGGTGGAAAGGTAGGCTTAACTTCTGAAAGTACCATGCTCAGATTCCTAATGACGTCTCAGATAAAATGATTTTCAAACAAGGACAGTTTTGTTGTAAACAAGACAGACTGATTTGACCTTGGAGAAATAATGATGAGATGAACACATAGGACTATCTCTGTCCGTTCTCTCTCTGTCCGTTCTCTCTCTGTCCGTTCTCTCTCTGTCCGTTCTCTCTCTGTCCGTTCTCTCTCTGTCCGTTCTCTCTCTGTCCATTCTCTCTCTGTCCATTCTCTCTCTGTCCATTCTCTCTCTGTCCATTCTCTCTCTGTCCATTCTCTCTCTGTCCATTCTTAGCCTGTAACTCCTGTCATTTGTGTGGTATTTTTATACATATTCTGTTAATATGTTAAATTATGTAGACTTGCATGAAATGTTCACAAAAGGCCATTTTTTCTTGGATCTGCAAATACGATGATAGATTCATGCAATGCTTTTACTATAAAAGATCTTTCCACCCCTACTCTTGTCCACTGTGGTCTGTGAACCCACAACCTTTTGGCCCGCAGCCCTGTGAGCCATCAAAATTCCTGCCATGTAATGCTTACAAGAGGAAGAACAGTTTATAAAATGGCATATCTAAGGCTCTGGTCTGTACAAGAAGTGAGGGTAAACGGTAGACATGTTATCCGCTATGCACTTCCTGTTTTAATTATTATTTTGAGTATAGGGGAGGGTCACTTTTCTTTTTTTTTCCCCAAGCGTTCAGGTAGAGTTTGCTAAAATATACTGAACAAAAATATAAAAAACGCAACGTGCCAATTTCAACGATTTTACTAAGTTACAATTCATATAAGGAAATCAGTCAAAAGAAATAAATTCATTAGGCCCTAATCTATGGATTTCACATGACTGGGCAGGCATGCAGCCATAGGTGGGCCTGGGAAGACATAGGCCCACCCACTTGGAAGCCAGGCCCATCCATTGAGGAACCAGGCCCAGCCAATTAGAATTTGTTTTCCCCCCCACAAAAGGGCTTTATTACAGACAGAAATACTCCTCAATTGAATCAGCTGTTGGTGTGGCTGGTCTCAGACGATCCCGCAGGTGAAGAAGCAGGAAGTGGAGGTTACAGGGCTCTCATTATTCCATGTTTCCCACGTACAGAAGTGTTGGTAAACCATGCTGCGTGCGATCATTTCTAAGCAAAGTGTGGGATTTATCAATTTGTACTTATACTTGAGAATGTGTGTAAATTTAAGCACACCTGTCGACCGTGCGTACGCACAGCACCTTGTGGTAGAAAACTCAAACTGCCGTAATGAAATACCATCCACCAAATGGAGAACAGATTAACATACTGGACCAAATCATAAACTATGAAGACAAAAGATAATACATTAATAGTTTATTCATGTATTTATTTTATAGACACTTAAGCTACTAATAGTTTATCAAATTCATAAACATGAAACCATTTAAGTCTAATTCAATAATAAAGTAAATTAGAAAGACAGTGGAATGTAAGGTTGGAGGAAATTTTGTTAAATAATGTAAAAAGGCAACACTGTGACTTGTCCAAAATGGCAAATCTTGCATTTCTGGAGGACGTGGCACAAGCTGCATTACACAGGGAGTTTTTAATGAGCGTGCAGATTTTTTGTTGTTGTTGCTGAGAGCGACGCATGGCTTATTAATAGATTTAGTTTTCCAAGACATATTTTATTGAATCTCTGCAACCAAACTCTCTCCAGTATTAGAAAGGGAGATGAAACGTACCAATACCATACCCAAGTCCTCTCCACCTTGGGATTTCTGGCCACTGGAACATTCCAACGGGAGATTGTGGATCGCTCTGGCATTTCACAACCAACCATGAGCCGAATATATTGCCTGCAGTCCTTCATGGTATTATTTCATTGACCCACAATACATACAGTTTCCGTACACTGCTGTGCAACAGGCCAGAGTGAAAAGGGATTTCCATACCGTAGCTGGATTTACCAAATGTCATTGAAGCAATGGACTGCACCCACATCACAATAAAAACACCATCGTTGAACAAATTCAACTTTGTCAACAGAAAAAGTTTCCATTCTGTCAATTTGCAGGTCATCTGTGATTCACATTTGGCTTTCGTTGAATGTAGTGGCCAAACGGCCAGGTGGGAAACATGATTAATTCATTGTGCAGAACAGTTCAGTAGGACCTTAACCTCCAGGAAGGAGCTGTTGAGGATGGATAGCTTATGTTTTATTAGCAAGCTTTTATTTGTCATGTTAGACCTCTACTAGGAAACAATAGGTTGTGTTCATAACTGCAGGAGACCGGGGCTACCCATTAAAAACATGGCTGATGACTCCCCTCACAAACCCCCTCAAACCAACAAGAGGCTAGGTACAACCAAGCCCACGCAAGCATAAGAACAGTGAAGCGCACCATAGGCCTGCTGAAAGGGCGTTGGCTGTGCTTGTCTGGGACAGGAAGCACACTGCAATACCAGCCTAGCAAGGTTTGCCTCTGAAATGACATTCCTTCAAAATGCCATTACGTTAATGTAATACAAATGTGAAAATTATTTTTAGGTTTGCTACGTTGTCAAGGATTGCAGTGTGCTCCACAACATTGAAAGAACTTGTTGATTGTGTCAAACATGTGAGACAATAAATTCTGGTGCAATGTAAATGTGTTTTCCTTGTCGATTTGATTACAATATTTGGAAGAACAGATAGCTAACACCGTTGTATGATAAAGTCCTCAGTGCCAGGGCTATGGGTGGTGGGAAACACTCCCTGTCAGGCATTGCCTCATCGGGTCTGGGTGGATCATTCAGTGGAATGACATTTTTGATTGCAATGATTGATTTCTCTCTTTCTCTCTCTCAGGCCATTGCATACATTCTCCAGCTGCTGTTTGAGTCCAATAATTGATGTGTTGATCTCTTCTTGTTGTTTCAGGACTGAGTCAGTCAAAACATGCGGCACACCTGAAGCACTCGCCAAAGGGGGACACCCTTCTTGTACCCTCCTTCTTGTAGGCCTGGGATGGCTGAGGGGTCAGTTGATGTTTTGTTATATATAATAAAGCTTGACTTACCATCAGATGGTTTGTCTGGTATTCAGGGTCTGGGAGAGGGTCCTCACTACCACCATCAGTTGGTGTGTCTGGTATTCAGGGTCTGGGAGAGGGTCCTCACTACCACCATCAGATGGTGTGTCTGGTATTCAGGGTCTGGGAGAGGGTCCTCACTACCACCATCAGTTGGTGTATCTGGTATTCAGGGTCTGGGAGAGGGTCCTCACTACCACCATCAGTTGGTGTGTCTGGTATTCAGGGTCTGGGAGAGGGTCCTCACTACCACCATCAGTTGGTGTGTCTGGTATTCAGGGTCTGGGAGAGGGTCCTCACTACCACCATCAGTTGGTGTATCTGGTATTCAGGGTCTGGGAGAGGGTCCTCACTACCACCATCAGTTGGTGTATCTGGTATTCAGGGTCTGGGAGAGGGTCCTCACTACCACCATCAGTTGGTGTATCTGGTATTCAGGGTCTGGGAGAGGGTCCTCACTACCACCATCAGTTGGTGTGTCTGGTATTCAGGGTCTGGGAGAGGGTCCTCACTACCACCATCAGTTGGTGTATCTGGTATTCAGGGTCTGGGAGAGGGTCCTCACTACCACCATCAGTTGGTGTGTCTGGTATTCAGGGTCTGGGAGAGGGTCCTCACTACCACCATCAGTTGGTGTATCTGGTATTCAGGGTCTGGGAGAGGGTCCTCACTACCACCATCAGTTGGTGTATCTGGTATTCAGGGTCTGGGAGAGGGTCCTCAGTACCACCATCAGATGGTGTGTCTGGTATTCCTTCAGGGTCTGGGAGAGGGTCCTCACTACCACCATCAGATGGTGTGTCTGGTATTCAGGGTCTGGGAGAGGGTCCTCACTACCACCATCAGTTGGTGTATCTGGTATTCAGGGTCTGGGAGAGGGTCCTCAGTACCACCATCAGATGGTGTGTCTGGTATTCCTTCAGGGTCTGGGAGAGGGTCCTCACTACCACCATCAGATGGTGTGTCTGGTATTCAGGGTCTGGGAGAGGGTCCTCACTACCACCATCAGTTGGTGTATCTGGTATTCAGGGTCTGGGAGAGGGTCCTCAGTACCACCATCAGATGGTGTGTCTGGTATTCCTTCAGGGTCTGGGAGAGGGTCCTCACTACCACCATCAGATGGTGTGTCTGGTATTCCTTCAGGGTCTGGGAGAGGGTCCTCAGTACCATCATCAGATGGTGTGTCTGGTATTCAGGGTCTGGGAGAGGGTCCTCACTACCACCATCAGATGGTGTGTCTGGTATTCAGGGTCTGGGAGAGGGTCCTCAGTACCACCATCAGATGGTGTGTCTGGTATTCCTTCAGGGTCTGGGAAAGGGTCCTCAGTATCACAAATGATGCCACACACTGAGGTCTCTCCAATTACTGTGCCAATGTGCTGGTCCATAGCAGACAGTGAAGAGTCACTCTGCCCTTCTCCCGTTGCACTTATACCATAATTTTATTTTATGTTTTCAAATCAAACCATTTCTTTTTACATTTCTTTAACTGTTCTGCACTCAGATGAGGCAGACTTTACCACAACTCTAACCTGCTCCCAAGTAATATTTTTTTAATCTTATTTGTCAAGCCATTGCTGAGGGCTCCAAAAAGTATTGTTTTGCTTCCACTTTCGGTGAAAAGTTATATTTCTGCGTCCGCAAAGAAACTTTTTTGTACTTGCGAACATTATACATTTTCTTAGATAATTTAGAAGCTTTTCTATGCAACGTTGGTAAATGAGAGCCCTGGGCTGGCGTGGTTACACATGGTCTGCAGTTGGGAGGGCGGTTGTAGGCGGCATATGGCAGAGAAATAAACATGAAATTATCTGGCAACAGCTCTGGTGGACATTCCTGCAGTCAACATGCCAATTTCACACTCCCTCAAACAGTTTGACATCTGTGGCATTGTGTTGTGTGACAAAACTGCACATTTTAGAGTGGCCTTTTATTGTCCCCAGCACAAGGTGCACCTGTGTAATGATCATGCTGTATAATCAGCTTCTTGATATGCCAC
This sequence comes from Salmo salar, assembly GCF_905237065.1. Lineage (NCBI taxonomy): Eukaryota > Metazoa > Chordata > Actinopteri > Salmoniformes > Salmonidae > Salmo > Salmo salar. The sequence goes on along the minus strand of NC_059455.1, from coordinate 50,405,545 downwards.
ACCTGTCAGGTGGATGAATTATCTTGGCAAAGGAGAAATGCTCACGAACTGGGATGTAAACAAATTTGTGCACATTGATAATTTCTGTGATCTATTACTTCAGCTCATGAAACATGGGAACAACACTTAACATTTATATTTTTGTTCAGTACATATTTTGCTAAAGGGATGGCCATTTAATTGAATGGGTCCAATTTTCTCAATGTAACCCTTATTATAAATAACATTCAGTCTCTTATGTAACTTCACAGTAGTCTACTGAGAAAAATCTTTGCGGTGACTTTCTTCTTTCTAAAAGTATCTCTGATCAACGACCACTTACTTGACAGATGTAGAACTACCGTCCCGGATAGGTTTGTAACATGCTCCTAGCGTACTCAGGAAATCGCTATCCGCTGCGTCCAAAATGAACAATACGTTGGATAAAAATGACAACGTAAACATTGTGACAGCTGACGCCATGTTGCTGTACTTCTTCTTCGTTGATATGTTTAATGCGCGTCTATGCTGTAAAGGCGAACCGGTGCCACCTAGCGTCACGGCTTGTAACTATAAACAATCTTATTCAGGTTTTATTTCTGCCCTATTACCGTTCACTAGACGTTTATACTGTTCATTGCTTATTTACAGTGGTGTAAAGTACTTAAGTAAAATTACTTTAACGTACTACTTAAGTCATTTTTTGGGGTATCTGTACTTTATTTTACTATTTATATTTTTTGACTGCTTTTACTTTTACTTCACTACTTCCTTAAAGAGAATTATGTACGTTTTACTTTTCCCTGACACCCAAAAGTACTCGTTACATTTTGAATGCTTAGCAGGACAGGAAAATGGTCCAATTCAAACACTTATCAAGAGAACATCCCTGGTCCTCCCTACTGCCTCTGATCTGGTGGACTCACTAAACAGAGAACATCCCTGGTCATCCCTACTGCCTCTGATCTGGAGGACTCACTAAACAGAGAACATCCCTGGTCATCTCTACTGCCTCTGATCTGGAGGACTCACTAAACAGAGAACATCCCTGGTCATCCCTGCTGCCTCTGATCTGGAGGACTCACTAAACAGAGAACATCCCTGGTCATCCCTACTGCCTCTGATCTGGAGGACTCACTAAACAGAGAACATCCCTGGTCATCCCTACTGCCTCTGATCTGGTGGACTCACTAAACAGAGAACATCCCTGGTCATCCCTACTGACTCTGATCTGGTGGACTCACTAAACAGAGAACATCCCTGGTCATCGCTACTGCCTCTGATCTGGAGGACTCACTAAACAGAGAACATCCCTGGTCATCCCTACTGCCTCTGATCTGGAGGACTCACTAAACAGAGAACATCCCTGGTCATCCCTACTGCCTCTGATCTGGAGGACTCACTAAACAGAGAACATCCCTGCTCACTAAACACAAATGCTTCATTTGTAAATTATGTCTGGGTGTTGGAGTGTTGCCCCTGGCTACCCGTAAATACATTTTTAAAAAACAAGAAAATGGTGCTGTCTGGTTTGCTTAATATAAGCAATTTGAAATGATTTATACTTTTACTTTTGATTCTTAAGTATATTTATAACCAAATAATTTTACTCAAGTAGTATTACACTGGTTAACTTTAACTTGAGTCATTTTCTATGAAGGTATCTTTACATTTACTCAAGTATGACAATTCGGCACTTTTTCCAACCCTGCTTTTTTTTTCTTTGTACCTTTATTTAACCAGGCAAGTTAGTTAAGAACACATTCTTATTTACAGCCTAGGAACAGTGGGTTAACTGCCTTGTTCAGGGGCAGAACGACAGATTATTACCTTGTCAGCTCGGGGTATTCGATCTAGCAACCTTTTAGTTACTGGCCCAACGCGTTAACCACTAGGCTACCTGCTTCTGTAATCATCATCATCATCATCATAACATTATAGACTACCACTACAGTTTAGTTTCATCGAGATAAGGTCAGATAACCTACAGTCTTTTGCAGAGACCAGAAGATGAAAACACTGACCGTACTCGGCCTTCTAACTGTAATTTATTACTGTACCATTAGGGGGCACTGTTTAACTGCCATTGATTACGGATGATTTGGGGGGGGGGGGGGGGGTTGTGGCGCAATCATTATATTTGCAATGTCCCTCTTTCACCAGCCCGTACAAAGATCCGGCAGTGTTAGTTAAACACACGCTCCTTCTCCAACAAACTTGTGTGATCGCTGTAATCCTACAGATTCTTCATAACTCAGCAGGAAAGTTTCGAATGATTTCCGTCAAGCTGACGTTGAGTACCATTATACACATATTCTGTTCCATTGCCTGGATGATCAAGGTACCGGTTAACTCAATAGAAGTGATCAGTGTGAGGTTTTGCATGGATAATACACAGCTAATATGGCTATTACAAAGCTCTTATGGCTTTAGGTAAATGGGAGCCTCAACTCGTCTATTCCCATTAAGGCTTTGGGATATGCATTCCAAATCGCATCCTATTCCCTATATAGTGCACTACTTTTGACTAGGTTTCCTATTGGGTTCTGGTCAAAAGTAGTTCACTATATAGGGAATAGGGTGCGATTTGGGATTCACACTTGTTTTTTTTTTTCTTGCTGAGTCTTGGAAACACATTGCTGTCTCTGTTAATGACATTAAAAAAAAACATGCATTAGGTACATTTACATCAGGTCGCTAACTAGCACTACAGGAACATTACAATGCACGGTTCACTCAGTGGTCAATAGTGTTATTACTGTGGGCTGCGCTGTCATCCGTCTTCTAATGTTGATCCATCTCCTGATGTATAGGAAAAGCCATGTAAAGATTAACACAGGTCTATTTTTATAATGACTTTGCTGATAGCTGCTTTACTATGGAAGGTAGTACTGTTAAAAAAAAAAAAGTTTTACAATGACTGTAAGAGGTTGTTGTCATTCTTAGCTACCTTAATAAGATGAAGTGTAAGTCGCTCTGGGTAAGAGCGTCTGCTAAACGACTATAATGTAAAGACGTTTATATTAATTCTGGTATGGTACTGTATGTATTTAATAGATATTTATTAAACGTTCTCAGGTATTTTCTAGAATACACATGAATATAGACTACTAAATCAACTATAATTGAGAATATAGGCTACTAAATCAACTGTAAATTAGAATATAGGCTACTAAATCAACTGTAAATGAGAATATAGGCCACTAAATCAACTGTAATGAGAATATAGGCCACTAAATCAACTGTAATGAGAATATAGGCTACTAAATGAACTGTCATGAGAATATAAGCTACTAAATCAACTGTAATGAGAATATAGGCTACTAAATCAACTGTAAATGAGAATATAAGCCACTAAATCAACTGTAATGAGAATATAGGCTACTAAATCAACTGTCATGAGAATATAGGCTACTAAATCAACTGTAAATGAGAATATAGGCTACTAAATGAACTGTAATGAGAATATAGGCTACTAAATCAACTGTAATGAGAATATAGGCCACTAAATCAACTGTCATGAGCATTTCAAATACCATTAATAGACAAGAACAGCTTAAGGACAGAACTAGATCAATTAAAAAATGGCACACGTAGCCTTCACATCAATGCATACACACAAACTATCTAGATCAAACAGGGGAGAGGTGTTGTGCTGTGAGGTGTTGTTGTTTTATGTGTTTTTTGAAACCAGGTTTGCTGTTTATTTGAGCAATATGAGATGGAAGGAAGTTCCATGCAATAAGGGCTCTATATAATACTGTACGCTTTCTTGAATTTGTTCTGGATTTTGGGGACTGTGAAAAGACCCCTGGTGGCATGTCTGGTGGGGTAAGTGTGTGTGTCAGAGCTGTGTGTAAGTTCACAATGCAAACGATTTGGAATTTCCAACACACTAATGTTTTCTTATTAAAACAGGAAGTGATGCAGTCAGTCTCTCCTCAATTGTTAGACAAGAGAGACTGACATGCATATTTGTTTCTATAAGTGCTGTTATCCTCAGGTACGGTATCTCAGATCATTATTCGCCTGTTTTAAAAGCTTTAATTGTATTACCCCGTGCATTAACCTGCGTGAGAATAGAATTTCCTACGATGAGCAAACAGTTTCAATAATGTATGTCTTTCTGGGCTTTCTCAAATATTAACCCATACAGCAGTGTATTAGTCTAAGTCCCGTAGGCACAGCTGGACACTGTAAAGGTAATGCCTGTCTGTATGGGCAAAACCCAGCCTCATCGTGGTACTATAGATGGACAGACAAGGATAATGTTTTAGGGAAATAGGATGCTGTTTATGTTACTCATCATCCAGGGGGTAATAGGAGAGATGCTTCCTGGAACACTTTGAGGTTAGGTAAACAAACAAATGAACAATTCTCCTGGATGGCAGAGTAATAATGAAGGATATGGAAGGTGATTTATAGGTAATTTAATATGCTATGATACTAAAGGACATTACTTAACAAACAAAACCGTGCATCATCAATCCATATCATTTTCTTCAATTTACAATTTAACAAAGGTTAAAGGGCAGTCTATCTAAAACTGAGCTGGAATATCCAGTACCAGTCAAAAGTTTGGACACACCTTCCAGGGCTTTTTTTAATTTTTATTATTTTCTACAATGTAGAATAATCGTGAAGACCTCAAAACTATGAAATAACACATATGGAATCATGTAGTAACCAAAAAAGTGTGGTGCAGCGGTCTAAGACACTTCATGTCAGTGCTAGAGGCGTCACTACAGACCCTGGTTTGATTCCAGGCTGTATCACAACCGGCCATGATTGGGAGTCCTATAGGGAGGCGCACAATTGGTCCAGCGTCGTCAGGGTTTGGCCAGAGTAGGCCGTCATTGTAAATAAGAATTTTTCTTAACTGGCTTGCCTGGTTAAATAAAAAACTATATATTTGAGATTTTTCAAAGTAGCCACCCTTTGCCTTGATGACAGCTTTGAACACGCTTGGCATTCTCTCAACCAGCTTCACCTGGAATGCTTTCCCAACAGTTTTGAAGGAGTTCCAACATATTTGGCTGCTTTTCCTTCACTCTGTAGTCCAACTCCTCCCAAACCATCTCAATTGGGTTGAGGTCGGGTGATTGTGGAGGCCAGTTCATCTGACACAGCAAATATCTAAAATATATTTTGATTTGTTTCTAACTTTTTTGGTTACTACATTATTTCATATGTGTTTTTCATAGTTTTGATGTCATCACTATTATTCCACAATGTAGAAAATAGTACAAAAATAAAGAAAAACCCTTGAATGAGTAAGAGTGTCCGAACTTTTGACTGCTACTGTAAGTCTCCAGTAAAGTGATTGTACAAACAAAATGTCTTGTGTTGTGTGATACTGTTGAGATTCAAAGTCTCAAATCAGATGTTGCCCTCCTATACAGTTTATTGATCGAAGCACTATTTACAATGTTCCAAAACATATACCTGACGGTAGAGGGTTTCTGTTCTGAGATTCAAGCATGTTTTCAGCCTACAACCACAGAAGAGAAACACCGTAAAGATCACTGAAACAGGCCGCAGTAGGATACACACGGACAGGAGTAGCATACAAAAGCCACTTAAATAGACTTTGCATTGGAAAAAAAGTAACAATCCTTGTGGATATTGAACAACAAACGTGGTGTGGATTTCACACGGAGTCATTGGTCTGGCAGGAATGTGTTGTGATGATTCTGTTTGGACTTGTTTCTGAAATGAAATACGTTTTCTTTAAAATAATAAAAAATTTAAAAACACAAAACAAACGTGTGGTAAATTGTGAATATGATATCGTAGCTGAATCCACCTGCTGAAACACGTGTCTTTACAAATCCATCCCCTCTGTTCTATATATAGAATTTACCTGTGGTGCACAAACCAGCGTTTTTAGGTGCGTTACCTCAATCCTAATTCCGTTTTCTTTACAAGTAAGGACATAAAGACACTGTACATTTCTCTCCACTTCACTATTCAACAAATCAAAAGTACTGTACACTACGTTGTTTAAAAGTTTGAAAGACAACCCGAAATGATTTGTCTCGTTAAACCATAAAAACACGGTGACCCGTGTAGATAGTCCTACAGCCATCACATGCAGAAGACTAATCAAGTCAAGAAATCCTGTACAGTTTTACAACCAGTAATCTGGCAGTAGGTAGACTACTTCAGTTTTCATTTCAACTCTCTAACATTTAAGTCTCAGTAGTACTTCTCTATAATGTCTTACTTTAATGTGTAGTAAAGGAGAGGCAGAGAATGTTCCAGAAATCCACCGTCTTCCTAGAACGTCCTACATGGGCTACTTAAAACTGCTCCGTCCATTTGGTTCATGAACTTATCAATACCCTCCCTCTCAAGGAATGGATGAATAATGTATCAAAGACAAGTGGACGATATCTATCCATCTACGTGAGAGGCTGAAGTTTCTGAGGTTTGCTCTTTAGACTAGTATGGGAACAAATCGATGGATGACTTTCGTGTAGTATATATCGATGCGTTGGACAGAGGCCCTAAGGCACCGTGTTGCTTGCTGACTCTTCGTTGCTTGCCGAACAACATCTTTTGGGCCCCTGTCACAAAAACGTTCAGCCTGGTCCCAGACCTGTTTATGTTGTCTTGCCAACTCCAATGGCCGTATACAGCACAAACAGATCTGGGACCAGGCTAAACCTGGTAACCCCTAGTAATGTCCAGAATCAGATCTGGAACCAGGCTAAACCTGGTAACCCCTAGTAACATCCAGGCTAAACCTGGTAACCCCTAGTAACGTCCAGAATCCGATCTGGAACCAGGCTAAACCTGGTAACCCCTAGTAACATCCAGGCTAAACCTGGTAACCCCTAGTAACGTCCAGAATCCGATCTGGAACCAGGCTAAACCTGGTAACCCCTGGTAACGTCCAGGCTAAACTTGGTAACCCCTAGTAACATCCAGGCTAAACCTGATAACCCCTAGTAACGTCCAGAATCCGATCTGGGACCAGGCTAAACCTGGTAACCCCTAGTAACATCCAGGCTAAACCTGGTAACCCCTAGTAACGTCCAGAATCCGATCTGGAACCAGGCTAAACCTGGTAACCCCTGGTAACGTCCAGGCTAAACTTGGTAACCCCTAGTAACATCCAGAATCCGATCTGGGACCAGGCTAAACCTGGTAACCCCTAGTAACGTCCAGGCTAAACCTGGTAACCCCTAGTAACATCCAGAATCAGATTTGGGACCAGGCTAAACCTGGTAACCCCTAGTAACATCCAGAATCAGATTTGGGACCAGGCTAAACCTGGTAACCCCTAGTAACATCCAGGCTAAACCTGGTAACCCCTAGTAACGTCCAGAATCAGATCTGGAACGAGGCTAAACCTGGTAACCCCTAGTAACGTCCAGGCTAAACCTGGTAACCCCTAGTAACATCCAGAATCAGATTTGGGACCAGGCTAAACCTGGTAACCCCTAGTAACATCCAGAATCAGATTTGGGACCAGGCTAAACCTGGTAACCCCTAGTAACGTCCAGAATCAGATTTGGGACCAGGCTAAACCTGGTAACCCCTAGTAACATCCAGGCTAAACCTGGTAACCCCTAGTAACATCCAGAATCAGATTTGGGACCAGGCTAAACCTGGTAACCCCTAGTAACGTCGGGGCTAAACCTGGTAACCCCTAGTAACATCCAGGCTAAACCTGGTAACCCCTAGTAACATCGAGGCTAAACCTGGTAACCCCTAGTAACATCCAGGCTAAACCTGGTAACCCCTAGTAACATCCAGGCTAAACCTGGTAACCCCTAGTAACATCCAGGCTAAACCTGGTAACCCCTAGTAATGTCCAGAATGTGTGTGTTTGTCCTGTCCACTATGTGTGTGTGTGTGTGTGTGTGTGTGTGTGTGTGTGTGTGTGTGTGTGTGTGTGTGTGTGTGTGTGTGTGTGTGTGTGTGTGTGTGTGTGTGTGTGTGTGTGTGTGTGTGTGTGGGGCAGGTTCTCCCATTTCAGCCAATGAACTCTGCAGTTCTGTCAGAGTGGTCATTGGGCTCTTGCTCGCCTCCCTGATCAAGGTGCTTCTCGCCTCCCTGATCAAGGCGCTTAAATATTTTGTCTTGTCCATTCACCCTCCGAATGGCACACATACACAATCCACATTGAAGTGGATTTAACAAGTGACATCAATAAGAGATCATATCTTTCACTGGATTCACCTGGTCAGTCTAAGTCATAGAAAGAGTGTACGAAACATTAGAAATGTTTTGTACACGCGGTGTAGTTTCGGCTCTGACATGTATACTGTCACCTGTGGGACCTTGAGTGAGAGGGCTAGATAAAGTATTACTAACCCATTAATTTTAAAGTCCTGCAAATAAGAGCTATAGAACTTTCACCCTCACATGTCATAGCAAAAGGGTGTGAATACATTTTCAATACATTTGCAAACATTTCTAAAAACATGTTTGCACTTTGTCATTATGGGTTATTGTGTGTAGATGGGTGAGAAAAAAATATTTATTTTTTTATCCATTTTAAATTCAGACTGTAACACAACAAAATGTAGAATACGTCAAAAGGGTATGGAATACTTTCTGAAGTCACTGTAAGTGCTTTCTATTTTGTATGCATAGTTGCAGCATCGTGTAGTTTTCATGGCCTCCTACCATTCGTAGTTGCATCATCATGTCTTTTCTGTGGCTCAGTTGGTAGAGCATGGTGTTTGCAACGCCAGCCTGGTGTGTGCAATGCCAGGGTTGTGGGTTCGATTCCCATGGGGGTCCAGTGCGAAAAAAAAGAAGAGCTTCTGCTAAATGACTAAAATGTAAAATCACCCAAAACTCTTTTCTAGGGGAGTTTTTCCTAGCCACTGTGCTTCTACACCTGCATTACTTGCTGTTTGGGGTTTTAGGCTGGGTTTCTGTACAGCACTTTGAGATATCAGCTGATGTAAGAAGGGCTATATAAATACATATGATGAGTATTCCAGGGCAAATTGCCTTGTTCTGAGTTTTTTTTTTTGTTCCTTTCTAGTTATTATATTTCTATGGCTTTCAAAGGTGATGGTTAGTTTGCTCTTAGCGATGACCTAATGCACTAGCTATACTTTGGAGGAAACATCATGGATCATTTCCTTGTCAATAAAGATTATTAATACATATTGATGAACGCAACCAATTCATAATTGATCTATTTTTTTTTTTTTTTTTTATATTTTTTTATATTTTTATTTTTAACAACGTTTGCATTAATGTTGCATTAGAGTTATACCTTGGCAGTGGATGGATCCAAAACGGCAGACGAGTAAATAAAAGATCAGGACTCCATATTAATTCTACGCTCGTAAATTCTCTTGACCTTTTAAAGCCATTTAATGCAGTTTCTCTCTACACTATATTATTTTGAGCCAGGAATCAATTAAGTGTTTTGAAGGCACTGTATGTCCTTTAGGCAGTATATAAACCACCGTCAGGATGCATGCAATGTCGCCATGGAGACCTTCTAGGACCTTCCTTTAATAATAGATTCAGGCAAGAAACAGACAGCAAACAGCAAATCTTTATGTTTGAGTAATCTATAATCTTTGGGACCATTATGTGGACACACAGGTTGAAGAACCAACAGTTGTATTACTTTATTTATAAAGGCAAAAAAATATAGACAATAAATGTAGTGGTGGTCTGTAGTTGAGATGATTAAATATCCTCTGGGATTTAAAGTGTTTGTAGTTTTTTTTTGCAACAACAAACAGTTTAACACTAACCACGTTTCTATCCAGAGTTTTATGTGAGTAAAGTCACACTATATTAAAAAAAAAACGAAGACAGCTGTGATGGAAACAGGAAGTTTCAGTACAATTCTATAAATGCCAACAAATAATTCGTTTGACTTACATTTACGTCATTTAGCAGACGCTCTTATTCAGAGGGACTTACAGTAGTGAATGCATACATTTCATATAATATTTTTTTTTTGTACTGGCCCCCCGTGGGAATCGAACCCACAACCCTGGCGTTGCACACACCATGCTGGCGTTGCAAACTGAGCCACAGGGAAGACAGAGAATTGGTGTTGATCTTTTTGTGTCTGTAAAATGTACCATGCGACAAATGGCGGCGGAAGCGCTTTTATGAGCAAATATTGATATGCACAAATATTGAAATAAATAACCATCATATTGAAGTAAACTTGTAGTTAAGTGATGATATGGTGTGTGGTCCTCCCGTTATGACTTGGGAAACCATACAGTTTATTAGGCTACAGAAGGTAGGTTTCCATCAAATTAGCGACAGATTCTCTCGCGAATATTCCGACATCTGCATAAAAACAATACGCGTATTTTTCCCAACAGAGATGTGTTTCCATCAGATTGACTTGTTGCAGATAAAAGGCAGTGCGTGATGACATAGTGCCCATAATATAACTTTTGCCTTTAAATTCCCATGTACGCTACGGAATAAAAACAAAAATACAAGTTAAATTGCTTTCCATTGCATTTTCAACTCAACTGGTGGTTCATGGAAAGTACTCGGTTTGGTTTTTGTGATAAGAGTAGCCCACCATGGCTTGGCGCTGTTTACAGTCATTACGAGGGGAAGTGTCCCATCCCGCTCCCTAATTAACAAGAGACAAACAGCTTACTCAGAGAAGCCTTGTGAGTGGCTGAAAGACCTGTCAATCACATGGTGGTCCTGCGGAGTTCCACAGTCAAACCCAGAAGTCGGAAAGTAACATTTCACCAATGCGTCAAAAATCTGCGACCGGTCATCTGAGAGTGAACTATAGTCATAACTTCATCAACTACAGTTACATTATAACGTTACCGTTTTCCACGACGGTTGTGATTTCTATGCTACTTCATTCTCTCCTTAAAAAAATGATGAATTTTGCAGTAAAAGGTCGGCTTCACAGGACCGGATAACTTGTCCGCGGTTTGGCGTTATTCATCTGTAGCTCACGCAGAACCCGTCTCTTCGCACGCACCTGAGTTTGAGGACCGTTATGGTGTATTTTTTACAAGCTCAACATGTCTTGAAAAAATGTAAAATGTGCTTTTTCAACTGCTTGAACAATTTCAAATACATGTTTTTATAAACAAAACAAGTAAAATCGCTGATGGTCAAGGTACAATTTCTCAATTATGGAATTATAGTTCCGACAGGTTGTCAGGAAGAAAACTGATGCTGATTTTACTGGGATTAGAAAGAGAGCAGGACTTTACTTTACCGGAACGGATGTCAGACAACCACCGTGCGTGACACCATCCTCTCTCCCGTTTACCTGGTGGTAAGACTGGCTACCCTAAAGCGATGGCGTCCGAGGTGGTCTGCGGGCTGATCTTCAGATTGCTTCTTCCAATATGTTTAGCAACAGGTATGTTTTAACACATGAAAATGTACCGCATCTCTTTGCGCATTAAAAAATATACCGCATCTCTTGTGCACTGAATGTGCCATCCAAATAGGCATGAAAACAGTCGAAGAAGAAGAAGAAAAAAAAAAAAACCTCACAGCCATTGCAGATGACAGACTACAATAATACAATAATAATGTATATTAGCCTAATAATAATAGTTATTATACTTTTAATAAAGGAATTAAAATAGCTTAAACATTTACAGAAGGCTAATCAAACGTCTGAGTAATGTGTTGGGATTCTTGTTTTGCCACTAGTATACAGTTCTCTGTGATTTTGTACTAACCATGTCTTTTTTACTGAAAATCAATTTATTTATGGAAAAAGCCATATTATTTCACACTGGTTGATTGTGCTTCTCATGACCTTTCAGTCGTTTTCCAAACGCTTCTGCTCCAAGTTGATATCTGAAATAAGCATGGTTTAATAGGTATAATAAACATGGTTTGTTGATTAGCTGATCAGGAAAATGTGTCTTATTCCATAAAGCGCCTCTCTTCCCATTCACTTCCTGTTTGTAACTGTCGCATTGCCTTTTCAGCTTTTTAGTTGATCTAGCTTCTGAAATAAGTAATGCCTTCCTCTTAGGTGGTATTTAAAGTAGGCTACCAAAATGGGTTATAACCGATTTATTACCCGCCTGGTATTGGGTTATAACTGATTTATTACCCCTTTGGTATTGGGTTATAACTGATTTATTACCCGCCTGGTATTGGGTTATAACTGATTTATTACCCGTTTGGTATTGGGTTATAACTGATTTATTAACCGTTTGGTATTGGGTTATAACTGATTTATTACCCGTTTGGTATTGGGTTATAACTGATTTATTACCTGCCTGGTATTGGGTAATAACTGATTTATTACCCGTTTGGTATTGGGTTATAACTGATTTATTACCCGCCTGGTATTGGGTTATAACTGATTTATTACCCGTTTGGTATTGGGTTATAACTGATTTATTACCCGTTTGGTATTGGGTTATAACCGATTTATTACCCGCCTGGTATTGGGTTATAATCGATTTATTACCCGCCTGGTATTGGGTTATAACTGATTTATTACCCGTTTGGTATTGGGTTATAACTGATTTATTACCCGTTTGGTATTGGGTTATAACTGATTTATTACCCGTTTGGTATTGGGTTATAACTGATTTATTACCCGTTTGGTATTGGGTTATAACTGATTTATTACCCGTTTGGTATTGGGTTATAACCGATTTATTACCCGTTTGGTATTGGGTAATAACCGATTTATTACCCGTTTGGTATTGGGTTATAACCGATTTATTACCCGTTTGGTATTGGGTTATAACTGATTTATTACCCGTTTGGTATTGGGTTATAACCGATTTATTACCCGTTTGGTATTGGGTAATAACCGATTTATTACCCGTTTGGTATTGGGTTATAACCGATTTATTACCCGTTTGGTATTGGGTTATAACTGATTTATTACCCGTTTGGTATTGGGTTATAACTGATTTATTACCCGTTTGGTATTGGGTTATAACTGATTTATTACCCGTTTGGTATTGGGTTATAACTGATTTATTATCCGTTTGGTATTGGGTTATAACTGATTTATTATCCGTTTGGTATTGGGTTATAACTGATTTATTACCCGTTTGGTATTGGGTAATAACCGATTTATTGCCATGTTTTTGCTTAAAAACATCTTCATGGTGAGAGAAATGCAGATTAGAAGTCACAGCCAATATAGATCTTCGTTCAGTTTCAAACACATGAAGGGGAAACATGGATTATTGTATAAGTTTTATCACAGGTATAAATTGTATTTATTTATAAATTGTATGTCAAGTGATATGCAAAGTCATTCTTCAGCATTGCCTAGGGTGGTATGTGGGTAGACAGGTGAACCAGTAACCGAATGTTGTCTGGTCCAAGTCCCCGAGGCAAAAGACGATTTTCCATTCCAACCAAATGGACGATAACATATCTATCCTATTCTATATTTCTATTTCCTGTAAATATATTTGGCCTGCAGCTGAAGGTTTAACTGGCACCAGTTAATGTACTGTACATGTTAATATTAACACAAAAACATTGTCTACTTATGTTGCATTGTCAAAACAGAGCTGGTCCTATTCATACCTTTTATACAACTTCCAGTGACTCAGGTTGGCTGTTTGTGTGTTACATTATAGGTAGGCCAAGTCTGCTGTGTGTGTGTGTGTGTGTGTGTGTGTGTGTGTGTGTGTGTGTGTGTGTGTGTGTGTGTGTGTGTGTGTGTGTGTGTGTGTGTGTGTGTGTGTGTGTGTGTGTGTGTGTGTGTATTGTACTGTACAGCAATAGTCTATACTGTGGTAGGCCACAATGGAAAACGATTAAGACATAACCACTAACAACTGTCCATGAGTACAATGTCTGTGTCCGTATAGGACCACGACCGGCCACTCTTCTAGCTATTACAGCACTGACACGCCAACCAGACCAGAGGCTTTCTATAGATCAGCTCCATCAGTAGAGACGAGTGTTCCAAACTGCACCCTATCCCCTATGTAGTGCACTACCCTCGACCAGAGCCCTATGGAGATGAGTGTTCTAAACTGCACCTTATCCCCTATGTAGTGCACTACCCTTGACCAGAGCCCTATGGAGATGCGTGTTCCAAACTGCACCTTATCCCCTATGTAGTCCACTACCCTCGACCAGAGCCCTATGGATATAGGGCACCATTTGGGATGCACATTTTGGGATGCAGGCTAAGGACGATAATGCACCTCTTGACAGGCTAAGTTGAACCCTCCTTCTGTCTCTTCCAGAAGCCATGGTGAGGCCACGGCTTGTCTCTGTTAATTGGTGGAAAGTCGTTTTAACAGGATGAATTAATAATGTGGTTGTAGCGGGATGAGAAGAACTGCCTTTCCTGTTATCGTAAACGTACCTTTAATATTTGATGTTTATTCACAAAGTGCCAATGATCAGGAATCAGTCCCAGGAACAGGGACAACTCACAGTAACTGGAAAACTGATAGAGAAGAGAGAAAGCAAAGACAGGGGTAGCTAATGGAAACATAAACGTGGGATGTTGGTGGTGTGTGTGTGTTGTAATGTGAAGAGATGTTTTAGCCTGTAAAAGGGGATTTCCTGAGAATGAGTTTATGTCAATGAAGCTGAAAACAATACACCTTCTTTTTCTTTTTTTTCCCAAACAATTTGTGATAGTCCCTGGTGTTTCTCTGGTGTTACAGCAGTAAAGAGTAACTCCCTGGTGTTTCTCTGGTGTTACAGCAGTAAAGAGTTACTCCCTGTTGTTTCTCTGGTGTTACAGCGTAAAGAGTTACTCCCTGGTGTTTCTCTGGTGTTACAGCAGTAAAGAGTTACTCCCTGTTGTTTCTCTGGTGTTACAGCGTAAAGAGTTACTCCCTGGTGTTTCTCTGGTGTTACAGCAGTAAATAGTTACTCCCTGGTGTTACAGCAGTAAAGAGTTACTCCCTGGTGTTTCTCTGGTGTTACAGCAGTAAATAGTTACTCCCTGGTGTTTCTCTGGTGTTACAGCAGTAAAGAGTTACTCCCTGGTGTTTCTCTGGTGTTACAGCAGTAAAGAGTTACTCCCTGGTGTTTCTCTGGTGTTACAGCAGTAAAGAGTTACTCCCTGTTGTTTCTCTGGTGTTACAGCAGTAAAGAGTTACTCCCTGGTGTTCCTCTGGTGTTACAGCAGTAAAGAGTTACTCCCTGGTGTTACAGCAGTAAAGAGTTACTCCCTGGTGTTTCTCTGGTGTTACAGCAGTAAATAGTTACTCCCTGGTGTTTCTCTGGTGTTACAGCAGTAAAGAGTTACTCCCTGGTGTTACAGCAGTAAAGAGTTACTCTCTGGTGTTACAGCAGTAAATAGTTACTCCCTGGTGTTTCTCTGGTGTTACAGCAGTAAAGAGTTACTCCCTGGTGTTACAGCAGTAAAGAGTTACTCTCTGGTGTTACAGCAGTAAAGAGTTACTCACTGTTGTTTCTCTGGTGTTACAGCAGTAAAGAGTTACTCCCTGGTGTTACAGCAGTAAAGAGTTACTCTCTGGTGTTACAGCAGTAAAGAGTTACTCACTGTTGTTTCTCTGGTGTTACAGCAGTAAAGAGTTACTCTCTGGTGTTACAGCAGTAAAGAGTTACTCCCTGTTGTTTCTCTGGTGTTACAGCAGTAAAGAGTTACTCCCTGTTGTTTCTCTGGTGATACAGCAGTAAAGTGTTTCCCGCTGTCTCCCTTTACTGCTTGTTAGTGTGTGTGAGGTAGAGAGAGGCAGAAGGAGGCAGAGATAGGCAGAGAAAAGTAAAGGGAGACAGCAAGAGAGGCAGAGAGAGCTATAGAGAGGTAGAGAGAGGTAGAGCGAGGCAGAGGGAGAAAACGAGAGAAGCAGAGAGAGGCAGAGAAAGGCAGAGAGAGGTGGAGAGAGGTAGAGAGAGGTAGAGATAGAGAGGTAGAGGGAGAGAACAAGAGAAGCAGAGAGAGGCAGAGAAAGGCAGAGAGAGGTGGAGAGAGGTGGAGAGAGGTAGAGAGAGGTAGAGATAGAGAGGTAGAGGGAGAGAACAAGAGAGGCAGAGAGAGGTAGAGCGAGGTAGAGGGAGACAGCAAGAGAGGCAGAGAGAGATATAGAGAGGTAGAGAGAGGCAGAGGGAGTAAACGAGAGAAGCAGAGAGAGGCAAAGAAAGGCAGAGAGAGGTGGAGAGAGATGGAGAGAGGTAGAGAGAGGTAGAGATAGATATAGTTAGAGAGAGGAAGAGGGACACAACAAGGGAGGTAGAGTGAGGTAGAGAAGAGGTAGAGAGAGTTAGATAGAGGTAGAGAAGAGGTAGAGAGAGATAGAGAGGTAGAGAGAGGTAGAGATAGATATAGTTAGAGAGAGGAAGAGGGACACAACAAGGGAGGTAGAGTGAGGTAGAGAAGAGGTAGAGAGAGGTAGAGAGAGGTAGAGAAGAGGTAGATAGAGGTAGAGAAGAGGTAGAGAGAGATAGAGAGGTAGAGAGAGATAGAGAAGAGGTAGAGAGAGGTAGAGAGAGGTAGAGAAGAGGTAGAGAAGAGGTAGAGAGAGGTGTCTGGCCCTGTGACGTTACATGGCGACTGTTTCCTGTTGCCCATCTGACAGGACCTGTAGGAGAGCAAACAGAGGGCTGAATGGAGGCAGTGTGTACACAGTGACACAGTGACACAGTCCCCATTACCACACACACTGCCAGACCACAGGATTCTCTACCCCTCTCACTGCCTGCTTCACTGCCTGCTTCACTGCCTGCTTCACTGCCTGCTTCACTGCCTGCTTCACTGTCTGTCTGTCTGTCTGTCTGTCTGTCTGTCTGTCTGTCTGTCTGTCTCTGTCTCTGTCTCTGTCTCTCTGTCTCTGTCTCTGTCTCTGTCAAGAGAAAGTATTTTCTATCCATATCTATATCCATCTGTCCGGCACTTTATTGGCATGGGAAACATATGTTTACATTGCCAAAGCAAGTGAAGTAGATTGTAAACAAAAGTGAAATAAACAGTAAAAATGAACAGTACACATTACACTCACAGAAGTTCCAAAGGAATAAAGACATTTCAAATGTCTGATTATGTCTATATACAGTGTTGTAACGATGTGCCAGTGGTTAAAGTACAAAAGTGAAAATAAGCATAAATATGGGTTCATTTACTATGGTGTTTGTTCTTCACTGGTTGCCCTTTTCTTGTGGGAACAGGTCACAAATATTGCTGCTGTGATGGCACATTGTGGTATTTCACCCAGTAGATATGAGAGTTTATCAGAATTGGGTTTGTTTTCAAATTCTTTGTGGATCTGTGTAATCTGAGGGAAATATGTGTCTCTAATATGGTCATACATCGGGCAGGAGGTTAGGAAGTGCAGCTCAGTTTCCACCTCATTTTGGGTTAGGGTTAGGGTTAGTGTTGACTCATTCTGAGTCAAAGCTTTCCTTAAGTTTGGGTCAGTCAGATATTATGCCACTGTGGACTCTCTGTTTAGGGCCAAATAGCATTCTAGTTGGCTCTGTTTTTGTTTGTTAATACTTTCCAATGTGTCAAGTAATTATCTTTTTGTTTTCTCATGATTTGGTTGGGTCTAATTGTGTTACTCTCGCTCTCTCTCTCTCTCTCTCTCTCTCTCTCTCTCTCTCTCTCTCTCTCTCTCTCTCACTGTCAAGAGAAAGTATTTGCTATCCATATCTATATCCATCTGTCCATCCTGTGTGAGCACCACTATGAGGGTTTAACCCACTGAGAGCAGCACCACTATGAGGGTTTAACCCACTGAGAGCAGCACCACTGAGAGCAGCACCACTGAGAGCAGCACCACTATGAGGGTTTAACCTACTGAGAGCAGCACCACTATGAGGGTTTAACCCACTGAGAGCAGCACCACTATGAGAGTTGAACCCACTGAGAGCAGCACCACTATGAGGGTTTAACCCACTGAGAGCAGCACCACTATGAGGGTTTTCCCCACTGAGAGCAGCACCACTGAGAGCAGCACCACTATGAGGGTTTAACCCACTGAGAGCAGCACCACTATGAGGGTTTAACCCACTGAGAGCAGCACCACTATGAGAGTTTAACCCACTGAGAGCAGCACCACTATGAGGGTTTAACCCACTGAGAGCAGCACCACTATGAGGGTTTAACCCACTGAGAGCAGCACCACTGAGAGCAGCACCACTATGAGGGTTTAACCCACTGAGAGCAGCACCACTATGAGGGTTTAACCCACTGAGAGCAGCACCACTGAGAGCAGCACCACTGAGAGTGGCTATCTTCCTATAATTTGCTTCCAGTACCTTACTTTACTGACTCTCCTTTTCTCTTACACCATTGTATCTGCTGTAGAGGAGACAAAAGGTTTATTCAACTAGTAAATCTCTTCTCTGTAGTGATGTACTGGTATAAGGGTTTCTATTATAGGCTGACAGGTTAGTGGGTCTTCAATTCTCTCTGTTATCTCTCTGTCTGTCCCCGTCAGCCCAGGCCCAGAGCTTGGATCTCTGTATCTGTTATTAGGACCTTTATGTTAGTTAGACTGGCTGTCTAAATCAGGTTGAGTTCTATTCCATAGTTGATTCAAGGTTGTAAGGTTGCTTTGCTGTTTCTGGAAGTCCATCGCGTGAACACAAGTGTTATTACATCATAGCTCAGTTGGTATAGCAGGGTGCTTGCAATGCCAGGATAGTGGGTTCGATTCCCGGGTCCACCGGTATGTATACAAGCATGACTGTAAGTCGGGTTGCATGGCTTTAACTTATTTATGGAATACTATGTGATTAAGTGCATGTGTAACAGTATATAAAGTATGCTAATGTATTGGTGTGAAGGCATTTGGGCAGTGGCGTAAAGTACTTCAGTAATCTGTACATTACATTACAATTTATATTTTTGACTACTTTTACTTTTACTAACCTACATTCCGAATGAAAATAATGTTGTTTTTGCTGTACATACTTTTTCCCCGACACCCAAAAGTACTTGTTACATTTTGACAGGAACATTTTCCAATTCACACACTTATCAAGAGAACATCCCTGGTCATCCCTACTGCCTCTGATCTGGAGGACTCACTAAACAGAGAACATCCCTGGTCATCCCTACTAGCCTCTGATCTGGTGGACTCACTAAACAGAGAACATCCCTGGTCATCCCTACCGCCTCTGATCTGGTGGACTCACTAAACAGAGAACATCCCTGGTCATCCCTACCGCCTCTGATCTGGAGGACTCACTAAACAGAGAACATCCCTGGTCATCCCTACCGCCTCTGATCTGGAGGACTCACTAAACAGAGAACATCCCTGGTCATCCCTACCGCCTCTGATCTGGAGGACTCACTAAACAGAGAACATCCCTGGTCATCCCTACCGCCTCTGATCTGGAGGACTCACTAAACAGAGAACATCCCTGGTCATCCCTACCGCCTCTGATCTGGAGGACTCACTAAACAGAGAACATCCCTGGTCATCCCTACTGCCTCTGATCTGGAGGACTCACTAAACAGAGAACATCCCTGGTCATCCCTACTGCCTCTGATCTGGAGGACTCACTAAACAGAGAACATCCCTGGTCATCCCTACCGCCTCTGATCTGGAGGACTCACTAAACAGAGAACATCCCTGGTCATCCCTACTAGCCTCTGATCTGGTGGACTCACTAAACAGAGAACATCCCTGGTCATTCCTACTGCCTCTGATCTGGAGGACTCACTAAACACAAATGCTTCGTTTGTAAATGATGTCTGGGTGCTGGACTGTGTCCCTGGCGATCCGTCAACAACAAAAAAAGAAAAGAAAATGCTGCCGTCTGGTTTAATATAAAGAATTTGAAATGATTTATACTTTTACTCAAGTATGACAATTTAGTACTTTTTCCACCACTGGATGTGGCTGGGGGTTCTAACGTTTCTTTCACAGGACCCATCAATTTAGACAAGTGTGTCTGGGTAAACGTCATGTAATATTTATATTACACTGTAAATATCATACGGTCACAGCCCTGTGTATGTGTGAATGACAGGGTTACACCATAACAACATACTAGTTTAATCATCCCTCTCACTGTGAGTCAATAGCTTGGTTCATGTCATTTTAATTCCTCCAGTTAAACTCCTCAGATGGGGACTTTAAGGACAGAGTGGCCAGACCGACATCTCTGTTTTCATCTAGCTGGGTGGTAGAATAGAATAGAAAAAAATGGAATAGAGTAGAATATGATAGAGTATAACAGAATAAAATAGAACAGAGTAGAATATGATAGAGTATAACAGAATAAAATAGAACAGAGTAGAATATGATAGAATAGAACAGAATAAAATAGAACAGAGTAGAATATGATAGAATAGAACAGAATAAAATTGAATAGAACAGAATAAAATAGAACACAATAGAATATGACAGAATAGAACAGAATATAATATGATAGAATAGAATATGATAGAATAGAACAAAATAAAATAGAACAGTGTATAATAGAATATGATAGAATAGAATGGAATAAAATAGAATATGATAGAATAAAATGATAGAATAGAGTAGAATATGATAGAATAGAACACAATAAAATAGAACAAAATATAATAGAATATGATAGAATAGAAGATAATAGAATATGATAGAATAGAAGATAATAGAATATGATAGAATTGGACAGAATATGATAGAATAGAACATGATATGATAGAATAGAAGATAATAGAATATGATAGAACAGAACAGAATATGATAGAATAGAAGATAATAGAATATGATAGAATAGAACAAAATATGATAGAAAAGAACAGAATATGATATGATAGAATAGAAGATAGTAGAATATGATAGAATAGGACAGAATATGATAGAATAGAACAAAATAAAATAAAATTGAACAGAATTTAATATGATATGATAGAATAGAACAGAACAGAATGTGATATGATAGAATAGAACAAAATAAAGTAGAACAGACTTGAATATGATATGATAGAATAGAACAGAACAGAATGTGATATGATAGAATAGAAGATAGTAGAATAGAATATGATAGAATATAATGGAATGTGATAGAGTATAACACAATAGAATACGATAGAATAGAAGATAACGTAACATAATATAATAGAACAGAATAGAATATGATAAAATATAACAGAATATAATATGATATGACAGAATAGAATGTGATAGAATAGAAGATAACATAACATAACATAATAGAACAAAATAGAATATGATAAAATATAACAGAATAGAATATGATATGATAGAATAGAAGATAATAGAATATGATAGAATAGAACAAAATAAAGTAAAACAGACTTGAATATGATATGATAGAATAGAAGATAGTAGAATAGAATATGATAGAATATAATAGAACATGATAGAATAGAATGTGATAGCATATAACACAATAGAATATGATAGAATAGAAGATAACGTAACATAATATAATATAACAGAATAGAATATGATAAAATATAACAGAATAGAATATGATATGATAGAATAGAAGATAATAGAATATGATAGAATAGAACAAAATAAAGTAAAACAGACTTGAATATGATATGATAGAATAGAAGATAGTAGAATAGAATATGATAGAATATAATAGAACATGATAGAATAGAATGTGATAGCATATAACACAATAGAATATGATAGAATAGAAGATAACGTAACATAATATAATAGAACAAAATAGAATATGATAAAATATAACAGAATA